>NC_140101.1:1650000-1893891 GCF_964237585.1 Gallinula chloropus | reverse complement strand
CAGGGCTGGCTGCTCTCCCGGATGTTTCCCCAGGCTGGGAGGCAGGCAGGTGGGTATGTGGCCCCCCCAAGACAGCAGCTCCCCCAGCACAGCTTCACTTCTCCCTCTCCCCCAGCCTCCCTTACCTACAATCACAACCCCCTCAGCGATACTCACACCTCTCCTGCCCCAAAGCCCCCGGCACACAGCCCTGGAGACATGGACACCAACCCCAGCATCTCCCAGAGCCAGTCCCAGCACACCCTGGCTGTCCCCTCCATCCCTGCCTGGGGGGGCTGGGGTCCTGGGCCGTGCCGAGCCGTGTCTTTTCCTTGGCTGGCTCCTGCCCGGGGATCACCTGCAGTTCACTTGATTTATGAACGGAGAAGTTTTCGAGCTCCGTTTCCTTTTCATTGTTGTTTCAGTTGCTGCTCTTGCTTCCGCCCTCCTCTGAATAACTCCTGCCACGCTGCGAGCGGTGAGAAAGGCAGCGAGTAAACACTCACACTCAGCCTGAGAGCTGGGGGGCAAGAGTCTTCCCCCCTCCCCAAAAGCAGGGGGACACGGGGTTACCTACCCGGTGGCTGGTCCCGGCTGCAGCAGGACGATGCTGGGCTCAGAGCAAGCAAAGCCTGCAAGCAGCTCCCACTTTTCCTGGGGCTGAGGTTTAGGATGGGGAAGCAGCATCCCACCCCCACCCCCACCCCCCCGTCTTCACCACCCCCAGGACGACCCCTGGGAAGTGGAAGTCCCGTGGGGATGCTGCTCTCCCACGCTGTGTCTGGGGGGTGTTGCAGTGGGTGGTTTTACTGGAGGGATCCTAAAAAGTGCCTTGGTGGGGTGGAGGAGGGGTGTTCATCTCTCCAGGGAGCGCAGGGTGCCTCCACCCAGGGCTTTTCTCCACCGCACCTGGGCTGAGCAGTGGTACCCAGCTCCATCCCCATTCTCACACTGCCCAAGTGGAGAGGGCAGGGGGGGAGAGGGGGTCCTCCAGCTGACATCCCCCACTGTGGCACAGAAAGGATGCTCTGGAGGGAGCCTGGGTTGATTTACAGCAAAATCCTTCGAGAAACGAAACAGCCAGGAAAGAAAACCCCATCCGCAATCTCAGCTCAGCCCAGCACCCACATTCCCACCGCTGCCACCTGCCAGCCCCCACCCGCCACCCTCCTGTCCCCTCCCTCCCAGCCCCATCCCAAGCCACAGAGGAACCATTGCTGCCACCCCCCGCTCGCCCCCATCACAAACCCCCGGCCAGGGGAGGTGGGCAGCTGCCCATCCCTGCCTGCACCCATTGTCCTGCCCTTCCTCCCCGCAGCCCCCCGCCGCCGCCCCAGGGCCGGGGGGGAAAACAGGAAGCTCTCCCCAGCACGCCGCTGCGGAAATGAGACAAGCGGGCTGGAGCGGCGGCGAGGACGGCGGGAGGAAGCGGACGGGATATTTGGAACCGACGGTGAATTCTTGGGCTTATCTCTGCACCGCAGAGGCCCAGGAGTCCTTACAAAACAGCGCCCAGCTGGAGCGAGGCCCACGGCCGGGGATGCGTCCTCATCCCTCCGCTGCTGCCCCCTCCGGTACCCTGCTCGGCGGTGGGATGCTGCTGGAAGGGAGGGGACACCTGCCCGGTGCGGTGGGTGGCACCTGCGTCCCATCGGTGGTCGCAGAAGGTGTTGGATGCCTTGTTGAAGGATGAGGATGGAGATGGGCAGCTCAGTGGTCCCTGGGTTGCGTATCCCATCTTTCATCACAAACTCCGGGCACCCCCAGCATCCCTACAGCCCTGTTGGTTTGTGAGCTCCCCCTTTGCCCAGTGGGAACCGTTCCCCACCCTGCTCATAGTCTACTCCCAGTCCTGCCCAAGGGATGCTTGGAGCCCGTCACCTCCCCTTCCGCCCCCGCAGGCACCGAGAGCAGAGCTGGGATGCAGGATGCCAGTTCCCTGCCCACCCCACGGCCCTGCACGCCGCACCGCCTGCCCGCAAAGGGTTACGGCCAGCCCAGCCTGCTCCCTTCCAGCTGCTGCTCGCCTCTTTGTTGGGTTTTAATTATGTTCTGTAACAATGCTCTGTTCCTTTATACTCCGTGCGTTGGGCCCATTTGGGGAATAGAAAGCGGGTCCGGGCTGGGAGCTCCTGATGAGCAGGGGAAGGTTTCTGCAGCGCTTTCTAAAAGCCAGCAGCTGCCCACTGTGGGCAGAGGAGTGGGGCTGGGACAGTGGCATCATCCCAGGGAGGGTAGGACTGCCACCAGTGCCCGGGGATCCAGGGTTGGTCTTTAGTGGGGTTTGGCCCCTCCGTTTGTTAATTGGTTGGGAGAATTAGGCAGGAGCCCTGCAGCAGAGGCAGCCTGGGCACCTCAGGGTGAACGCCAGGAGCAGTTTAAGATGGGGCATCACCTTCAGAGTGTGTCCCTGCAGCCAGTGAGGACCCCCCGGGCCAAGGACACCTGGTGTGGTGTCAGCAAGGAGGCACCTTTGGGGACAGAGAGTGCGGGCGATGCCTGTGGCCGGGACCCGCCGGGGAGGGCTGCTGCGGCCAGCAGAGCTGAATTTGGCTTCTGGGAGGGGGGCGAGGGGGGCCAGGGTGTGACGGGTCACCCTGGCAGAGGCTGAGACTCCTCCTCTGTGGGGAGGAGGACAAAGGATGGAAGCGGCTGCCCCGTTGCAACACATCCCCGGCGAGCACAATGGAAATGCCATCCTCTGTCTTGTGAAACAGGAACCTCATATGATCTCGCTGAAGGCTGGGGACACTCTTGTAGGTCTGAGCATGACGCTCCTTGGGATCCTTTCTCCACCCGTGGGCAACGGGGACGGACGGCAGGGACTCCCCCGGCACACCCCTGCCCTGGCAAGGACCGAGCTGCCACCGCCATGCCCCTGCGACACCGGCAGGAGGGGGACGGGGGCAACGTGGCAGTGGGAGGAAGGCGATGCCCTGCAACCCAGCCCAGGGCCAAAATACACCCAGATCCTCCCCGGGGCCATGGCAAAACACCATCCAACACGAAGGCACCCGCAGCCCTGCTGAGCATTCCCCTCCCACCCCTCCGGCCCTGCTCAAGGGCTCCTAAATAAACTTCATTCTCCCTTTATGTTCTTGACCCCAGATTTAATTAGACCCCCCGTTTCCTGCCTCTATGAAAAATCACTTCCCCGAGCAGGTGGCTGCGATACCACCGGGGCTGTTGTTGTTGTTTTCTTCGGGGAAAGGGGAGGGGGGGGGAAGGTGGTAAATGGGGGGAAGAGTTGGTTGTTTATTTTTGTATTTACAAAGAGCAGCTTTTTCCTGGTGCTGGGCATCGGAAGAGGGGCAGGATGTGACCTTCATCCATCTCCTCCTCGCTCACACAATGCGGCCGCGAGCGCCGCGGGGCCGTCGCCGACATTGTCCCACCGTGGATGACGGGCACCTCCCGCGCCGCCCCGCCGGCACCCACAGCTGCCCCCCGCCCTCCAGCTGGGCCCTGCTGCTCCACACAGGCCCAGGGAATAAAAGGAGGGGGGGGGGAATAGAGGATAAATAAATAAATAATAAAACTATTAGCAAGGATGCTGGTTTCTTTCCTGCAAAACAAGGGGGGAACGCCGAGAGGGGCGGCAGGGTAAGAAGGAGGGAGCAGGGTCCCATCAAGTCCCCTAGGAGACCCTTCCTTTGCCCTGTGCATTAGGCAAACAAGCCCTTTTTCCCCCAGGTGTGGGGCCAATGAGTCCTTTTCCTCTGTGTGTGGAGCAAACAAGCCCTTCTCTCCCCATGTGTGGGGCAAATGAGCTTTGTCCTCCTACACATGGGGCAAACACCTCCAGCTCCAGCAGCCACAGCCCTGGTGAGGAGAAGGTGCAGACCTCTCCACCAAGGGCTGAGTGAGGAGCACCTGGCAGGGACGAGCTGGTGCTACTCCCCATCCCCAAGCCATGAAGCTCCTCCAGCCCTCCAGAGCACCCTGGTCCCCATGGAGGGGCTGCAGCGGGATGGGTCCGGTACCAGCAGCCATCCAGAGCTGCTGGCAGGAGAGCTGCGTGTGCTGGGCTGCTGGGCAGAGCTGCCTCTGTGCAGGGCTGGCAGTGCCTGGCCTCCCCACACTCAGCATGGGATGGATGAAGACATAAGGCAGTGGAATCTGCTCGCTTTTATTCTCCTCAAGAAGCACCACGCCACAGAGGGCTGCACTGCTGCTTGGTCCGTGGAGAGACGTGCTCCAAGCCCAGCTCCATCAGTGTTTGTGAATTAGCATCTGCAGTGCTGAAGCTGCAGGGACAAAGATCGGACGTGACACACCCCCACCCCCCCCCAAACCAGTGCTTGCACTCATGTGCTACTTGCCAGTGGCATCACTGCCCTGAATAAAGGGAAATGTGCTGTGGTATTTTACAGGACAAAGGGTCTGTCACCCAAGAGCAGCTTCCCCAGCTTTTTCAGCAGAGCTCTGCTCCAGGGCAGCCCAAGACCCCAGGCCAGCCCTGCCCAGGGGGCTCAAGCTCGGGTTGGCACAGCCAATGTAAGCCCCTGGTGCTCAGCAGCCCAGAGCCCAGCAGAGTGAGCTGGCATGAGGCTGGCACGTCCCAGTGCCCTGCTCAAAGCCTGGCCCTAAGTTGGCTTTCTGGAGCAGAGGGTGGTGCCAGCGTGGGCACAGAATGTAACATGTTACAGCTCAACACAGCTCAGCATGGCACAGCACAGCATGGCACAGCACAGCTCAGCATGGCACAGCACAGCACAGCACAGCTCAGCATGGCACAGTGTAGCACAGCTCAGCACAGCTCAGCATGGCACAGCACAGCTCAGCATGGCACAGCACAGCATGGCACAGCTCAGCACAGCACAGCTCAGCACGGCACAGCTCAGCACAGCTCAACATGGCACAGCTCAGAATGGCACAGCGCAGCTCAGCACAGCTCAGCACAGCTCAGCACACACAGCACAGCACAACACACAGAGCACACACTGAATAGCTGGCCATGGCACGGCACCAGGACAAGCCTGGCACCCACAGAAATGCCACCCAGAGATGCCAGCACCTTTGGGCCAAGTCGGTCTGAACCCCACCAAGCATCTGAAAGCAGAGCAGGGCGGCTCATTCCTTATTTATCCTTTAACTCTCCAGCATCCCACATCTCAGGAGCCGGTTGGGCCTCATCCTGCTCAGGAGCACACATGGGAGCAGGTGCAGCCCCGCTGGGGTACAGCACCCATTGCCCCAGTGCAAAGACCCCCCGGGACCCACAAAACACCCATCCCACAGAACCCCCACCCAAGGACCCCCACCCATGTTTCTGGGAGCCCATGGGTGCCCACCTTGGCGTGGGGGGACGAGCCGTGCGCTCATGCCCACACCGCCCAGCACAGTTGGTTGTCGTTACCTTTGGCATCAGCCACTTCCATGGGCTGGTTGGGGAGGGAGAGAGAAAAAGGAAAACTCAGCTCAGGGCGATTTAATAAGTTCAGCGTTACGAGCTGGGGAAAAGCTGTGGAACACACAAGTGGTAACGCAGGATTAATCTTTCCTTTAGTCTTGGGAATTATGTTTTCATTAATCCTAATTTTTCCAGATGTTTCACTCCTTATACCATGCTCTTCAAAGCCTCTGTGGCTGCAAATTCTAATGAAGCCATGAGAACATTTTAAAGAGGCTCAAAGCTTAAATTGCTTCCTTTTTTTTTTCTTTCTTTTTTTTTTTTTTTCTCTTTTTCTTGGGTTGGCTTTTTCTTCTCTCTCTCTCTCCCTCCTTCTTTCCCCCCTACACCCCCCCCCCCGCCAGTTCGGGCTGTCGGGGAGTGCATGCGTGTGCGGTCCCAGCGCCTCCACATGTTGTGTTACACAATGTGCTAACAAGATGGAGAAGGCCACTCGGGCCGCGTGATGCCGCTGTGACGTCTGTTGGGCTTTGTCATCTCCCCCTCCTCTTCCCCAGTAGGACCCGGTTGTGAGGGGATGGAGAATGGGTGGGGGGAAAAGAAAAGGGGGGGGGGGGGGTGTGCTGGCCCCCTGCCCGCTGCCTGACAGCCAGCACTGGGGCTCCTGGGGTCAGAGCTGGACCAGGGTGTTTAAAACACTCACAGTGCTCGCTGCTGGGTGTTTATGTAGGACCTACAGAGGGGCCAGAGAGGGACCCGGGTGTAGCTCCATGGGCAGCGTGGCTTGCTGGAGGAATTTTTAGGGGATGGGGAATTTTAGGGTGCTCTGGGCTGGGGGAGCAGCTGGAGGGGGGCGATGGGGAGAAGAGGGATGCGGTGCCAGCAGTCCCTCCCCACCGCGGTGCCTCAGCCGGGCGCCTGTCCTCTCACAGCCCCGTAGGGCTGAAGCCAGCAGGGCAGTGATCCCCAGCACCCACCCCCGGGTGCCAGCGTGGGGGGCACCCAACCACCCCAGCGCCACCGCAACGCTCCCAACCCTTCTCTAGCCAACCCCATCCCAGCGCGGCTGCAGGATCCAGCCGCCGCCGCCCGGCTGAGCTGAGCTGGGCTGAGCTGAGCTGAGCTGGGCTGAGCATCCCTTCCTCACCGGGAGCCCTCGGCTGACGCAGGAGGTCAGACAAGATGATCAGAACAATCCTCCGGCTCTCCAGCGCCCGGGATTCAGATCCATGTACTTATATGGCCTGCAAAACGCGGTGGGAGCATGACCAACGTCTGGAAATCCAGATATGACTAGATCCCTTCATTAGTAATTTCTTGTACATGACTTTCTAGACCATAGGGATTTGTTAAATTTGCAGGAGTGTTTTCTCACAGTGCCATGGACTGGCTCTTGCCAGCATATATTGGCTCAGATCTGTCAGATCCTGTTGCCTTATATGACCCTCGGTTAATTCAGCTTTTCTTTGTATCCAGCCCTCAGTGGGGAACTCCTCCAGCAGTCTCAGCGTGGATCACGCTTAAAATGGTTCCCCCAGTCCTCCTGCCATAAAACAACTGCCCACACAGTGAAAGGGGGACGTGGGGGGTGGAATTCAATGGGTCCCCTCCCTGCTGCCCCGGCCCTCGCCAGATGCTTCCTCCATCCCGGCTCTTTCGGTGCCGAAAGAAAACTCTCTGTGCCTGGAAAATGTTACTGGAGGGACTGGACCTTACCCCCCCCCCCCAGACTGGGTCCTCCCCGAAAAGCACTGTGGCATCCCGCCAGCACACCCTGCACCCCAGGGTTAATCATTCGCTGCCCTCGGGGGTGCTCTGGGGCCAGGGGGACTTTCACCTTCCTGGCGACCTCTAGAGACTTCGACCTTCTTTTATGGGTGCCATAAAGGTTATTTTTTAATCTGCACCCCAGTGGGGTTTCCCCCCCCTGTCTACAGTGGGGTATTTGGCCCCAGGGAGAGCTTGGACATGGCTGCTCTTTGCACCTCGTCTGGTTTGGGAAGGGAGGAAGCTGAACAGGGTGGGCTTTTCCCCAGAGGAAGAGGAGGGTGGCACCCAACGGCTCGGCAGAGGAGCGTGGTGGTGGTTGGCCCCAGCCACAGTGGATGCCCATGTGCTGGCATGACCCAGGGCCAAGTTAGATGCAGGAGATCCAGGGATGCTGGAGGGAGGAATGAGAGGGGCTGAGGGTTGTGCAGGAACCCCTTTGTTGGTTCCGGCCCCTCTAGGAACCCAGATAAGCATCCTGGATCCGTGAGTGCTGCCAGGGCAAGGTTTCCAGGTGGAAGAAGAGCACATATCCAAGGCCATCCTGCTGAGCCTGCAATTCCCTATCACCCGCTGACCCAGATGAGATAAGGAGCTGTGTCACCTCCTGAAACACCCCAGGAGACCAACACCCTGACCCCATGATGCCGCTTCCCCACCCACACCCACACAGCATCCATTGACCCAGCAAGCTGAGTCTGGTGAGAGCCCCCAGCATCCCCATGTCTCAGCTTCTCTGCCCCTTTCCAGAGGTGACAGCCAGATCCAGGGGGGCTTTTGTATCCTACACCTCCCAACATGATGCTCGTCCTCTCCAGCAGATCTGGGATGCTCCAGGAGGACACATCTCCTCCAGCATCTTCCTCCTCTTCCTCACAGGAGGCACTGTGCCATAGCCTTGACATGTTTGAAGCACTCTGCTTTTTAAGAGCTCTTTCTTTTAGCATTTTATTTAACCTCACCTTTAAAAAGCCCCAAACCAAAGTGGGAAGAGGAGACCTGAGCTGCTCCTAAGGCAGCAGGAAGGGAATGAGCACAGCAGTGAGCTCTCTGGTGTCTGGCACACTGGGGTGAGCCCTGTCCTCACTTGCATGATGCTCCTTTGCTCATCTGGGGCAAAAACACTTCCTCCAGCTCTTTAAGAGCAGCCCAGCCCCTCCATTTCAAGAGTGCTGCCTGCTCCAAGCATCACCCTGGGGTTTTCTCTCACCCTCCATTGACCAAAGAGGGTCTAATGTGCCAAGCTGCCCTTTGAAAGCCCTTTGGCAGGCTGGCATAGCATTCGGGGGGTCACAGGTGAGGGGCCCCAGGGCTGAAGTGCCTTTCTTTGTCTTTTTCACACCAGCAAGGGGTGGGAGGCTTCACCTTCATCCCCACATCCCTCATCCCTGCTGCTGGAGGTGGGAGCCAACACCAGCCATGGGCAGTGGGGTCGGGCTGTGCCCCAGCACACACATGGGCAGGAGGAGCGGGACCATCCTGCCCACCCATCCCACCCCATCCACAGCAACCCCAGAGAGCACCATATGGCACTGCCAGGACCCAGCCCCATGTTTCCCTGGGCACAGGACCCCTGTGGGAGCTCCTGCTGCCATTAGCAGCACCGGCCATGCAGCAGGGACACGTTAAGGTCAAAGCATCCCAGGTCCCATCCCATGACCCCCCCCTCAAGCTCTCACCACCCCTCTGCTCCTGTTGGCCATGGCTTGGGCGCAACACAACCCCTCCTCAACCCCTAAGGACGCTGCCTTCAAAGCACCTCCCTCCTCCTATACATTGCCCTCATTTCCAGCATCTTTGGGTTGAAAAATGGCCGGGGAGGGTTTGGCAGAGGAGCCTCATGCAGATTATCCAACAATTGTTTCCCATTTTGCGCCCTCGCCTGCCTCATCCTCCAGTAACAATGACGAAGAGCGGCGCAGAGCCAGCGCCCGCGGCAGGGGTGTTGAGATCAGGGACAGCACAAAAATATCTTCTCTCTGGAACAAATATTTACCAACCCTTCTGCCTTTTGTTCTTGTGGTTCTCTCTCTCTCCTCTTTTTTTTTATTTTGTTCATTTTTTTTTTTCTTCCAGACATTCACTGGCAAAATGTCACACTAAAGCAGCAACCCAGAAACTTTGGGGTAGCTGCTTGGCTGCTCTGGGCTTTGTTTTTCTCGCTTGCTAATTGTTAATGAATTTCCAGCCATTCAAGCCAAGGCAAACCTGTGAGAAAATGATCTTTTCAGCCTTGATTTCAGAGCTTGGTGGAGCTTCGCACATATCCGGGCAGTTCCTGAGGCAAAAAAAAACCCACCTTCATCGTCTTGTGGTGTGAGGATGCTGGAGCATCTCTGGGTGGGATGGTGTAGAGCCAGAGCAGGAGGTAGGGGTGTCTCAGCTCCCAGCATCATTTCTGGGGGATCAGTGGTGTGGTCCCCGCTCTCCAGATGGAGATGGGTGAAATAGGGATGGGTGAAATGGGGCTGTATGCCGTGGTACCCTCATACCTGGCCAGCCTCTTGAAGATCTTCCTTCTCCCCTCTCTGACCCATGTGAGGTTTTTCTTGGTTCCCTTCAAAATCACACCCCTCCTCGTGTCCACTTTTTATGGCGGCCAAACAAGCCCACGTGGGTAATTTAAGGGCGTTGTGTTTAAAGAAGGGAGGGGGGAAAAAGCTCCTCTTCTACCACACAAACATATATTTGCAGTTAAAAATTAACCATGGCCATAAAACCCTGCTGTAGGAGCAAGCAGAGCTCAGCCTGTCAGCGCTGCCAGGCTGCTGCCCTGCACCCAGCCATCCTGCCGGGCACCATCCCCTCCTGCGTGCCCCAGGATGGCCATGCCACCCCCTGCCCGCCCCCGCCGCCTCCTGCCCCTCTCCCTGGGGCTCTTCCAGGCTGTCCTGCTCCTCTGCTTCGCTCTCTTCTTCACCTACGACAAGCCCTCGGCGCAGGCAGAGGATGTCATCTTGGTGGCCAGCAAGATCTACAGCACCTTCCCCCTCTTCCAGGACATCCAGGTGATGCTGGTGGTGGGCCTGGGGCTCTTGCTGGCGTTCCTGCCCCACTATGGGCTCAGCGCCCTCACCCACAACTTCCTCCTGCTCAACTTCTCCATGCAATGGGCGCTGGTGCTGCAGGGATTGCTCCATCACTTCCACCACGGTCAGGTCCTCCTGGATCTCCACAGCCTCCTCACTGCCGAGTTTGCCGCTGTGACGGTGCTTATCTCTGTGGGGGCCACCCTGGGGAGGGCCAGCCCCTGCCAGCTCTTTGTCGTGGCTGCCTGTGAAGTCCCCATCTACTTTGCCAGTGAGTGGGCCATCGTCACCCGTCTGGGCATCCTGGATGTGGGGGGCACCATCACCATCCACGTCTTCTCCTGCTATTTCGGCCTGGGCATGTCCAAGGCTCTGTTTGGGGCAGTGCAGCGGCCAGTGCACCCCAAGGAGTCCCCAACACGCAGCTCCGACCTTCTGTCCCTCGTGGGGACACTCATCCTCTGGGTTTTCTGGCCCAGCTTCGTGGCCGTCCTCTGCCAGCCAGGCGATGCCCAGCACCGTGCCATCCTGAACACCCTCCTGGCCATGAGTGCCAGCGCCGTGACCACCGTAGTGGCCTCCAGCCTGCTGGAGAAGGATGGCAAGCTCAGGCCCAGCCACCTGCAGAACGCCAGCCTGGCCGGTGGGGTGGCCATCGGCGCGGTGGCTGACATGGCTGTGCCACCAGCGGCGGCTCTTGCCCTGGGCAGCCTCTCAGCCGTGGTGTGTGTCCTCGGCTTCAGGTTCCTCACCCCGCTCCTGGCGAGGAAGCTCAGGCTCCAGGACCAGTGTGGCATCCACAACCTCCACGGCTTGCCTGGCATCCTCGGCGCCGTGGCCAGCGTCGTGGCCATTCTGGCGGCACCCAAGGGTTCCTCTGAGTCCGGCTTCTCCCAGGTGTCCCCAGCTGGGGACAAAGCTGGAGAGGCAGCATGGGGACAGGGAGGGGATGGCGGTGCAGGCCGGCAGGCGCTGTGCCAGGCAGCGGGTCTGGCAGTGGCCATGGGGGGGTCGCTGCTGGCCGGGCTGCTCACCGGTGCCGCGCTCCGGCTGCGCTGCCTGGCCCAGCCCCCGGAGCCGCTCTGCTTCGAGGACTCGCTGTATTTTAAGACGGAGGATCAGGCTGAGAGCCCGGGGCTGGGTGAGATGGGTGAGGAGGGAGGCCTGGCTCTGAGGGAGAAGGTTTAGGCACCAGAACACGTGCAGCCACAGTTAGGGCTGGGGCACCGGCTCAGGGGTCGGCCCTGTTCGCCCCCACCACCCGCAGGGAGCAAGAGATGCTGAGGGTGCTGGCAGAGCTGGGGCAGCACCACAGCACTGGTCCCTCCTCCACCCTTCCACCCTGAGACTGCAAACACCCCGCTTTGCTCCCAAAACCCCTCCATCCCTGGCAGCAACTGGAGAAGCAACCTGCTCAGGGTGTCTCCCCCAGGATCTAATAACCCCCAGCGAACCCGATGGCCCCACCACAGGGCTCCAGCATCGGCTGTCTCACTCCTGGCAGGGGGTGTCACCATGCGTGGTGCCCACCCTGATCCTCAGCTCCAGCTCCACCTCAGGACTCCCCTGCCCCTAAGGATGCACCCAGCAAGGGCTCCTGGCTCCCTCCAGCTCTGGCCACCACACGGGACTCGGCATCCACGGCTGGAGGGTGGAAACACAGCAGCAGGGTGAGGTGAGACAAGCTGAACTGGCCCCAAGCAAGGGATTTGGTCGGGATTTGATAGCGCGCACTGGGTGATCTGCTCTCTGGGATCCATGGCAAAGGGAGGTGCCAGCTGTTTTTAGCGCTGGTACAGCAAGCAGCGATGAGGACTCGGCCCAAGCACAGCGAGGAGCCTCGGAGAGAGCCAGGATGCAGGAGGGAGCCGCGCCCCGCACCACCCTCATCCCACCCCGAAGCTGGGATTGAGAAAGCTGTGCCAGCATCCCAGGGAGCTGAGAGGCCCCGAGGAAGAGCAGCATCCCTGTCCCATCCTGCCCGGAGCAGCGAGCCGCTTCCACTCCGCAGAGGACAAAGCCTGCGGTCCACGGCTGGCATGTGGCAAGCTGCGAGCACAGGGCCGCATCCTGCCCGGAGATGGAGGTCTGTGATTCACATCCCACCCCCCCCTCCTCCATGAGTCACTGCTGCCCCTGCGCCACCACGGATCCCGCTGCTGCGGAGACAATGTCAGAGATGCTCACGGGCTCCCGAGGGGGTCGAGGCAACCAAACCCCCACACACACACCCCCAGCGCTGGCCGCAGGAGTGGGGGGCTCTGGGCACAGTTGGGGGTCCCCAACCCCCAAGCTGGTGGGAGCGGGGCCGGATCCCCTCCGCCCGGCGTGGCCCCATGCGGAGCCGTCACCAAGAGGGAGCGAAGCTGGGGAATTCGCCCTCCAATAATCACAAACAGGCTCGGGAGCCCGGGCGGGTTCGGGTAATTGTTAGAATAAAATATTGCCGAGCTCTGACAAAGGAATCCTGCCCCGCAGCCCGGCGCGGCCGAACAATGGGCCCGGTGCAGGATGCTGCGGGCTTGAGGAGCCCAGCCGGGGGACATGGCAGTGGGGGAGCATCACAGTCGCCCCCCACCAGCCCATGGCAGTGCCCTGGCTTCTTGGCAACTTGGTATGGATGTGCCTTGCGCCAGCACCGGAGACATGGTGTGCCCGCTCACTGGCAGGGATGGGGAGCAGGGTCCAGCCAGCCCCTCACTGCTGCCCAGCTCCTGCTGGGCATCGAGAGCCGATGGAACCAGCGCCCGCCCGGGGAGCGGTGATACCATCGGGGCCTGGATCCGCAGCATCCAGCCTCGGCACGAGCTGGTGCTCCCGCTGAGCCCGGCATCCCGGTCTTGCTGGCTTCCCCCAGTCCGTGCCGAGGCCTGATGGCTCCAACACCCAGCTCCGGCAGCAGGGAGGAGGGCACACAGAGCTGGCAGCACCGGGGGCTGCAGCCACCCCCTCGGGAAGTGGATGTGAAAGGGAATCACGTGCACACACCCATGCACACGCAGCCATCTGCATGCACACACATGCACACATGCATACAAGCTTGCACATGCACACACACACACGTGAGCACATACATGTGCCCACACACACACATGCATGTGCCTGCGGGCACATATACATCACATACATGCATGCACACACGTGGCCATGGGCATCCCCGAGGCTGGAATCCTCTTGCCAGGGGCAGCGAGCGGTGCAGAGCTGCTTCCCAGCATCACCCAGCCCCGCACAGCGAGGACGCAGCCTCCCACCCACCAGCCTGTGGCACCCAGCGGGGAAGCGGGCGATGGGGGTGCAGGGTGGGACAGCACCCAGAGCTGGGATTTGGCTCACCCCACCTCTCAGCTGGCATGTCCTGGCACGGGCAGGCTGGCATGCTACAGCATAATCTGGGCAGCAAATGATTCCAAAACTAGCAAAGGGCCCATGAATTGGGCAGGAGGCTGGGTGGGGGGGGGAGAGGGAGTTCTGTGCTTTCCCACTGCCCAGAGGGGCTCAGGCACCCGGCATCCCATGGCTGGGGGTAGCAGAACCCACCTGGGCCATGGCACAGCCCTGCTCAGCCCCTCTCCTCGCTGTCCCCAGGACCTGGGACCCACCATCCTCCAGCCAGAGCCAGGCAGCGATGCCACTGGGTGTGCCACCCCGCTCTCCCCGCTCCTCCAAACCAGCCGCTCTCCAAAGGATGGCGCAGTAAAACATTCAGCAGAGCCCCCAGCGTTTATCACACCGTAAATCTGGGCTTTCAACAGCTTTACGATGCTGCAGGGAGATGGGAGAGAACAAAACGCTGCTCTGCTTCGTCAGACACAGCCTGCGTGTGCCAGTGCCCCCAGCGCGGGGCTGCCAGGGGACTGGGCCCCAGCCCTGCTTGCAAGGGAGATGAGGACCGAAGTGGGGGGTTCCTGTGGGTGAGGGCCCCCCTGGACACCGTCCAGAGGGGCTGCTGGGACCCCAGGATGGTGCCGGCTCTGCTCCAGCCCAGGGGCAGCTGCATTTCAGTGGGACAGCGACGGTGCAAAGGGGCAAAACGTGTCTCCAGCATCGTCTCCGTGGGGGTACGGCAGCCCCCATCCCCAGCACGGCCCCTGGGTCCAGTCCCCCGGCACGTTGCCCCGGCACACTGGGGTCTGCAGCTCGCTCCCAGCTCAGCCTCCAGCCGCGTTGGGATGCAGCACGGCGGCCGCGGTAAGGAGCACCAGTCCCCATCCTGTCCCCAGCCCCGTTCCCATCCCTGCAGCCCCAGCAGCACCCGCCGCCGACCCCCCCCCATCTCCCGCGGGGTCCCGCCCGTGATTGCAAAACCAGCAGCCAGGGGAGGAAGCCGTGAGCGCGCTGTTTGCGCAGCGCTCGGATGCATCTGGCGAGGCCATCAGCCGGCGGCACACGGCTCGGCGCAGCGCCCGAGGGCACGGCGAGCGCATCCCCCGCGCTGCGCATCCCCTCGCGCCTCGCACACGCGTGTGCAGCCTTCGCCCAGCGTGCCCAAGCGTGTGCATGGCATCCCCCAGCAGCCAGGATCCTTGCACAAGCCCGCCCGGACCGCAGGCGAGGTGGGGGCTGGCTGGGCGCCGACCCGCTGCCAAGCGCCTGGCACGGCACCGGGGGCGGGGGGTTGGGGTTGGGGGGTGGGGGGGGGGGGGAAGAGGGGGCCCACGGCAGCAGCGGCTGCTGGAGCCACATCAGAGCGACCCCCCCAGAGCAGGCGGGAGCGTGCAGCGCTGCCCTCGAAGGAAATGCGCTCACTCCCATGTGCTGCACACTTGGGTTCCCCTCGCTGCTATTTTTATTTGACTTTTCAGGGCCCGTTTCCTTTTTCCGGCTGTTTTCGCTGTGATTCCACCGGCGCTTCGACCTCGCTTTTTCCCCCCTCCCTCCCTCCTCCCTCCCTTCAGCCTCTTCCTTCGCTCTTTTCCTTCCTTTCCATGCACTCATTCCTGCCACCGCACCGGGATCCCTCCACCCCCACCCGGTACGCACGGCGAGCTCAGGGTGAGCCCATGGTGAGCGTGCCAACGCCTGCAAACCTCCCACCACCACTCAGATGTTGAACTGGCAGCACTGGGTATAACCCCCCCCCACACACACACACCCCTTATTCCCTGCCCACAGGGTGAGATGCTGGGGGGGTCACACGGTTGTTCCCTGGCTCCGGAGCAGCCGCCCTCCCCGGTGGCTGCCTGGGAGGGAAGGGTAACAACCAGGGATGGTTATTGCTCTGTTCTCTCCAGGAAGGTGCTGATGGGCTGCAGAGAAGGCGGGGGGGGGGGACTTTGCTCCAGCCTTGATGCAGAGACAGGCAGTGAGTCACCTTGTCCCAAGTCACTGTCCTCCTGCTCGTGCCGGTGCACAAGGCGCCGGGTCTCGCCGTGGCACTGTGGGTGGCACGGCCATGGGAACGCCACACAGCACGGCTGTGCCACCCACAGTACCCCACCAGCACCCCCAGCCCCATCTGCAGGGATGCAAGCATCAATCGAGCTATTTTGGGGAGGCTGGTGGGATGAAGGAGGGGGCTGTTGTTATATTTGGGGGGTGGTGGTTGGGATGAGAAGGGGAATAAGAAAGAGAACTCAAATCCAAAGCAGTGCAAAAACCCCCTGTGGAGGCAACAGAAAGGGCATGAGGGAAGAAAGGCAGCGTTGGAGCCTGGCCCCTCTCCTCAGGCACGCTGAGGAGGAGGATGGAGCTGGGAGGATGGGGCCCAGGCACGATGCGGCCAGCCAGGGAGGAGTGTGGCTCCTCAAGCTTCGGGACATGCCCAACCACAGCTCCCCAGATGGGCCCATCTCCCGGTGCCAGCCTGCCCCACACCATGCAGACAGCACCTCTGGGGATCCACAGGCCTGATCCTGCTGAACACCCGCTGCTCCTGGAGGGACCCCACGCAAGCAGCATCCCCAGCCTGTGCCCCCCTGCTCGCACCCCCAAACCAGGGTGCCTGTCATACCCATCAAGCAACGGGCCCTGCACACACACTGCTGAACCCCAGGCCCCCAGTGTGCCCTCTCCTACCCACCCCGGCAATGCAGCCCCCCTCACACTCCTTCCAGCCCAGGTCTCAGAGGCAGGGGGTGTGCACGGACCCCCGAGCATCCCCTGCCCCCCCCATCCCTGCATCCCTGGACGGCTGCTCAGAGAAACCCCAGAGAACGGTGCCCCCCACCCCTTCCAAGGCAAACGGGTGGGTTCATGTCCCACCCACGGGCAGCAGCCATTCCCCCCGCACCCCGAGGCTGCAGTGTGGCCGTGGTCCAGGCGGGAGCCGTGGCCCAGGTGGCCGTGGGGACACACGGTCGCGGGAGCCAGGCGGCCCCGCTCCGCGCACAGCCCACTGCTGCCACCTCGTGTCCTCCGCAGACGTCCCCGCAGCCACTCGGCCCGGGCCGGCCCACTCACAGCCCTGGCAGCGGCCGTCCCGGTTAGAGGGGATGGGGAAACTGAGGCAGGGCGCAACGCTAGCTCCTCCCTCTTCGGACGCTGCTCCAGCCCTTCCCGCGACCTGGGGAGGGGCAATAGGGTCTCAGAAAAGCAGCTCCTGCAGCAGAGCTCCATCCTACACTACCCACGCACCAGCCTGTGCACAGGATGGGGCCCACGGGCCAGGGATGCGGGTCCTGTGGGCACAGACAGGCTGCCACGGTGCCCACCGCCACCACCTGCTCCTTCCCGGGCTTGCACGGCCTCCGCATCACACCTGAGGCCAGCACAGGGCCAGCACCACCCGCAGCACAAGAGCCCCTGGCTTGCCAGATAAAGCACCCAAAGGGCTTCCAGGGAAGGAGAGGTTTTATTTTCGGCTTCCCAGAGACTGTTTGTCCCCCAGCAGGCAGCGGGGGACCCTGGCTGGGGCACTGGCCAAGTGCAGTGATGAGACAGGGTGCCCTCAGCTCACCAGGCTCCAGCTCACCGGGAGGTGCTGGGGCACCCACAGTGTTGAGCAGCTGGGACCCCTGTGGTGCTGCCCAGCCCGGGGGCCAAGCCTTGGCTCCAAGCCCCAGCAGCTGCCAGAAGGTTTTGCCCTTAATCCACAGGCACCAGCGCTCCCCAGGCTTCCACAGCCAGGTGTTCCCATCCACCACGGGCGCCCGGCTGCTCCGCCTGTCCCGGCAGTACAACAGGGATACACATCCCACTCCACAGCCCAGCCACACTCAGAGCCTGGCTGATGCACAGCAGTCCTGCTTCCAGCAGAGCCCTCCAAGCCACAGCCCCACGCATCCTCCTTCTGCCCTGAAGAGCAGCCGTTGTCCCCAGGAAAGCAGCAGGTGATGTGGGACCAGGAGCATCACCGAAACCCAACGCTGTGCCTCCTGTTTTCAGCACTTCCCCTTCTTCTTCCCCAAGTTTCTGGTGTTCCAGCCTCCTGCCACAGCCATCCTACAGCAAAACCAACTTGCCAGCCCCACCACGTGCAGTGGGGCCAGTCCCCAGGTACTACTTGAGGCCAGGAGGACGAATTCAACTCGGGCAACCTGCCAGTAGGAACTCCGCTGCCTTCAGGGTTGAACTGGCCCCAAATTTCCAAACAAGAAGCCAGCAGCCATGGTGCTGGAGCAGCACATCCCTCTGGCACATGGTACCGGTGTCCCTACGAGTCCCGGGGGGCATGGTGGGGTGTGTGCAGGGCGTAGAGCTTCTCCCAGCAGGTCACCAGCCTCTCCACCTTCCTCCCGATCTCCCGTAGCTGCTTCCTCCTGCGGCCGGGTCCCCCAGGCTGGGGCTGTGCTGGGATGCGTGGCAGGCTCTGTGGTCAGTGTGCCCAGGAAGCAGAAACACCCCACCACCACCACCACACAGACGTTAGTCAGGGAGACAACAGCCACCACCCCAGCACCGAGGATGCACCTGGGACACCACACCCAGGGTTTGCGTGGGCAAAGCCACAGGTCAGGGTGGCCAAACTGCCCGTGGATGCAGCAAGGACATGCTCTCAGGTGCCCAGGGGTCTCCAGGAGCTGGCCATCCCTCCCCCGAGCTGGCCATCCCTCCCCCAAGCTGGCCATCCCTCCCCCAAGCCAGCAGCACCCACCCCACAGCACATCCACGGACAGGGCAGCCAGCCAGGCTGGGTCTGCAGCTGGTTTCCAGCCCAGCAGCACCTCTGTCCCTCACCAGCAAAACCAGGCAGGGTTACCCCCAGCTGATGTCCCCAGCAATGGTGGGGAGGATGACCCCAGCACTGTGCCAGAGCCAGGAGATGCTGGGGAGCTGGTGCTTCACTGCCCTGGGGTTTCCCCACTAGTTAATGAGTTGCTGGCAGATGTGGTGCGGGATGATCCTGGCCAGGGTTTTCCCAGCAGAGCCCCAGGGATGCTGGGGGAGCCCAGACCAGCCCTCTGGGGAGACATCCCAGCTCCTGCCTACAAAACCCTGGCAGCAAGGGCAGGACTGGGTGAGCCCACTCACCAGGCAAGTGTCTCACCAGGATAGTCCCATCAGTGTTCCCATCAGCCATGGCATCACAGCACAGGCAGAAAAACCCACCCTAAAGCTGGGGGTAAAGCCCCACCAGCTTGTCCCACAGCCAGACTTCCCTCACTGACCAGTTTAAAGCTCATCAGGATGAGCCATCAGCATCCCCCAGCCACAAGACCAGCACCGACCTTCACCCCACCAGGATGCTGCGGGCAGAGCCTGGAGACTCCTCATGGGCAGCGAGCAACAAGGCTGGGTCTGTCCACAGCCCGCGTGCAGGGAACTGGGAGCCACTGGGGTGACTGGGAAGGGGCAGGGCTCCCACCTTGCTGATTTTCCTGCAGTTCTCCCTGAGCACGAAGTCCGTGTTTCGGGCCACCTTCCACACCGCCAGCTCCTCGGGGCTGCGCAGGGTCCCGGCTGCCACCTCCCGCAGGGACATGCTGATGTTGTAGATGGACAGCAGGATCTTCTGGTCCTGGGGAGGAGAGAAGCACACACGGCCCCAGGTGGGGAGAGGTGGGGGGTGGAGTCTCGGCAGCTCTGCCAAGGGGCTCAGCCCCTGTGATGCCCCAGCCCCGGGTCCCCTGGCGCTCACCTTGTCCGAACGACAAGCTGGCCCAGCCCTCCCGTTCCTGCCTGAGGAGCCACTCAGGTTTTTCTGGTGAAATAAAGCAAGAAATAAACGTCTCCAAAGTACCTGTTCCTCCCACGTGGGGCGGGACTCCCCCCATATTAACACATCCCTCTCCCCAGTAAGGCTGGCAAAGCGACCAGCTCCCTATTAAGCTCATCCTTTCCAATCCACAACCCGCAGTGGGGCCACATCCAGCTCAGCAGAATCCCCTGGAGCTGAGTGCTGAAGCCCTGGGAAGAGACCCATGAGATCCCCTCCCACCACTCACCAGGTTCTGGATCTCATGGAAGATGACGGCGCGGTACTGCCGGAGGATTCTGGCGATGCTGCACCTCTTGCCTCTGCTCAGCACGGCCAGGAGCAGCAGGAGCAGCACAGCACAGGAGAGGGCCCGGGGGAGAATCTGCACCGGGAAGGGCTCGGGGTCAGCAGGGGGAAGCCAGGCACCAAGGGATGCTCTAGGGATGCCTTCAGCCCCGTGCCACAGGCACCCATCAGACCTGTCCCTGAAGACGCAGTGTGTGCAGGAAGGGGCTCAACTGTGTCCTCTGCCAGAGGACATCCTCCCAGCCAGGTCAAGGAGCAAAGCCCCTGAGAAACTGCTCTGGCTGCAGCCCAGCCCAGGCAGCGCTGCCCACAGCACACCCACAGCACACACCGAGCTCTCTCCAGCTCCAGCGCAGCGGGAAGCCACCGACCTTGGCAGGTCTAGAGGACCTGTCCCCAAGCTCTCTGCCCCAACAGGGTCCCCAGTATCTCCCCAGCTCGTGGCATTTAAAGGCCAGACCCTCAACCACCAGAATCCAGGGGAGCAGAAAGGGATGCACCCTGCTCCCTGCAGAGGAGCTGGAGGCAGGGAGCCACCTGGTTCCCCGCCAGCAAACCTCTGCACCCCGGCACAGAGAGCTCCAGGCCCCCTCAGGAGGATGCTCTCTGCACCGCCGCAGCCCCCGCAGCCCAGACAGAGTCATCCAGCGTTTTCCCAGCTCCCACGTGGCCTTCCACTCATCCCAGGCTCCGGTGCCCTCACGCAAGAGCCAGACAGAAGCCGCACAAGCGCCTGCTCCCACCAGCACATCCCGGCCGCCTTCAAGCCTCGCAGCTCCAAGCCTTCCCGGCAGCCCCGAGCTGAGTGGGGAAACCCAAGTGCTGACATCTGAGCTGGCAGGGGAACACGGGGAGGGGGCGGCCAGACCCTCAGGGGGATGAGTCCCAGGGATTTGAAGAAAAGCCAGGGCAACCTTAGGTGACCAGGGCTGGGGATATTTGAGCAGCCGCGCAGCAGCGGGGTGAGGATGGGGAGCCAGACACACACTCAGCATCTGCCAGGAAAGGAGCCCGACAGCTCTCCCATGTCTCCGCATCAGTGGCACCGTGCTGGGGCCCCATCCTGGCACTGGGGCCCCATCCTGGCACCGGGGCCCCATCCTGGCACTGGGGCATTTCTGTCATGCTCTGTCCAAAGGAAAAGCCCCCGAAAATCCCCCCCGTTCCCCCGCTCTGGGTGTCAGGTCTGGGCAGGCAGAAAGAAGCTCAGCTCCTTCCAAATACACAACCCCTGCGCCATGGCCAGTGCGTGAGGGAGGAGGAAGGGGCAGGCAGCTCTGCCTGCTGCTGGCATCTGCTCACCCAGAGCCACAGCTCACATCTCAGCAGGTTCACTGCCATCCCAGCCATGTCTGCCCCTTGGCCTCGGACTTCTGCTCAGAGAAGCCAGAGGGAAGAAGTTCCCTTGCTGAAGCCCGAGCCCATGCCAACCCCATCCATCCTGCCCTTTGGTGGGAACCTGGAGGGTTGGTTTGTTAAACCAGCATCTGCTTTGTAGTCCCTGCTCTGTAAAGGGTTGGTCCTGGCTCCTAAAGGGTGAGGGGAACTTTCCCCACCCTCCTGCTCCTCTGCAGGAGCAAAGCAGGGTTAACACAAGGTGAAACGCAACATGGCACAAGTCTGGGAACCCACAGACAGAGGCATCACCTGGAAGCAGAAGCACATTCCAGGAGATGAGCAAATCCATGTGCAACCAGGACAAATCCCACCAGATTCTTCAGCTTCCTCAATCGCCACATCCCTTCCAGTAGAGCCAGGCTGGGAAGGGCAGGGAAGAGCTTCCCCACGCTGCTGGCTTTGCTCTCTGCAGACCCACAGAGATCCTGCCCCAGAGGTGATTCAGCAGAGAGCTGAGGGTATAATCCTCAGGGACACCAAAGGAGAGCGCTGCTTCCATGAGGACACCCTGTCCAAAGTCTAAGGGTTGCTCTCAGGAAGCCTCCACCGCCAGGAAGACAAGGCCATGCAATTTTACCATTAAACTGGGAATGACTTCCCTGAAGTGGCTTATTAAACAATTGGGACCAAATTCCAGGAGAAAGCACAGCATTTACAGCATTTCCAGGCAGCCGAGCCTGGCACCGGGCTCGGTCCTTAGCACGGGAGGAAGCACAGCCTGCACTTAAAAAGGTTCAGCGAGCCAGCGGCTGGGAAAGGAGCCCGTGGGGGGGCAGAAGGTGCTTCCCACCACCCCCATGGAGAGCAGGGAAGCAGCAGTGATGAGAGAGGGATGCAGGGGACGGAGGAAGCCAGCAAAACCGGGTCCTGGCCCGTGCTTTCCACCCTTCAGGATGCAGGAAGATTACGTCCAGCGGTTGATTTGGGGTTATTCCCTCTCTCGTCGCTCCCATCCCAGCAAGCTACAGGCAGGCAGGGCAGCCCTGGGGTCAGGCACATCCCTTCCCTCGGGAGGGGTGGCAGGGAAGGAGCAGCCCTGGGAACGCGGGTGCCGGACGGTCACAGCCCGCTCCGCCTGGCAGGGAAAGCTAATCTCTTCTTCCTCGGCTCTAATCCTCCAGCAAATAGGAGATAAGGGAAATCACCATTATCGATAGAGCAGCTCCCGGCGGGACTCGTGCTGAGCCCCAGCCGCCGCTTGCCCGGGAGGTCCCCAGGTGCCTCCAGCCAGGCGGACCCCTGTCCCCGACACCCTCCCATCCACAGGGACCCTGCCAGCACCCACAGCCCCAGCACCTGCCGCAGCCCCGGACTGACCCTCCGTTCTCCCCCCTCCCCGGGACTAGCCAGGTCCAAGCCCCATCCTGACCCAGCCCAGCCCCGTTCCGACTGGTCCAAGTCCCTTCCCGGCCGGATCAGCCCCGTCCCGACCAGTCCGAGACCCTTTCCCGGCTGGACCAGCCCCTTCCCGGCCGGACCGGCCCCTCTCCCGATCGGTCCAAGCCCCATCCCAGGAGAATCAACCGCGTCCCGGCGCGTCCCAAGCCCCATCCCGGCTGCTCTGCGAGTCCCATCCCCGCCGAGCCGACCCCATCCCGGCGGTGCGGGAGGGGGGGGCTCCGGCCCAGCACCCTCCGCCCCCCACCCAGCGTGGAGGGGTCCCGGGGGAAGGAGCGGGCCGCCCCCCACCCGCAGAGCCGCAACCCCCGGGCAGGGAAGGGGCAGCGGCCCCGGCGCACTCACCATGGAGCCCCGCGGGCGCTGGGGGGTGGCCGCCGGCGCGGACCCTGCGGCGGCTCCCGGGGAGCCCGGCCCGGCCCTTGCGCCGCGTCCCGCTCCGCCGGGGCTCGCGGTTTGAACTTGGCTCCACGGTGGGAGGGGACGGGACACGGCGGCCACACCGCCGGCGGCCCGGCCCCCGCGGGGGAGTGCTGCCCCGCGCCCCCGGCATCGCCTCCGGGGCCCCCCCTCGGGGCACCGGCTGCTGCCCCCGGGCGACAGCCGCGGCCGGGGGTGGTGGTGAGGGCAGGGAGAAGGGGCTCGGCCCCCACTCCTGGTCCCTGGCCGAAAGGTCGGGGTAGGAGAGGCTCCCTCTGCCCCGGCGGCTGGGGGGGGTCTCACCCACCCGGGGATCCAACGCGGTGCGGGGCAGGGGCCGGGGTCCGTGCTGGGAAGGGGTGCTGGAGCCCAGGGCCACAGAGCAGCCCGAGCTTCCATTCCTGGCAGCAGCCGAGCTGAGCGTTACCACACGGGATTCAGGCAGCAGCTGGTTATCTCTGAGACCCTGGAAAGCCTCACCCACATTGTGGACCCCTACGTTCAGCCAAAGCCCCCCCCTCAGTCCCTCTCTGAGCCTGCAAGGGGCACATGGACAGGAGCATCCTGTGAGGGCTGAGGCAGGGCAGGTTGTTTCAATCGCCTCTGCACAGGATCCAAGAGGGAAAAGATTAATGGACAGCACCAAGGCTCCACTGAGGAGCAGAGTGGCCACGTTTTAAGTAAGAGAGAGAAGAAATGGTTGAATAACCCAGGTCTCCTGAGCTTGGGAAGAATGTTCCTCCATGGGAAGCAGGAACCACAGCATGCCCCACATACCACTGAAGACAGGGCCCATATAACATGTTTATTGAGCTCTATATATAGTTAAAATTAATAGGTGCCATAATCTAGTTAAAAAAACACCAAGACATCCAAAACAGTAAAAGGCTCCAAGACTGGTGGTCCCCTTTTATCTAAAACCAAACCCCCCCAAACCAGGGAAGGGGAAAGGGAAGCTGCAGCTCCAAAGAGCAGGTGGCCAAAGGAGTTTGGTGCTGGGAGGATGTGGTGCAGCATCCAGCACAGGTCTCCTTGCCTCCAGCAAGGCTTCTTGGTGTGCACTGCTGGGAAACAATTTCTTCTCTCACCCCCCACAAGAAGCAGCTCCCCAGCCAGTCCCCAGCTCCTGAGGAGCCTTTTCCAACAACTCCCTAAGGGATGTGGCACTACCTGAGCGAGGGGCAGGTGAAGCACACACATCCTGCTCAGGGGGCATCCACACAGGATCTGACTAGAGGGAGATGCTCCCAACACTCATGACAAGCCAGGACTCCCCCTCCAGTGAGAAAAGCCACACTACTGCGGTCCCAACCATCCTTCCCCATCCCAACTCCACATGCACCCTATGGAGGAAGAGTAAAAGCTGTGTGAGAAGCTCAAGGGGCTGAGGAAGGACAGCACGAGCTGGAAACTACTCCTTAAAGTTTTTACCCCTGCAGCTTCTGGCTCAGTCTTGAAATCCTGGTCTAGCCTTGTTCCTTCCCACATGTCTGCCCTTCTCTTTTCACAACAAACTGATGTCTCTGTTCTCCTCACCAAATTTCCACACCCCCACTTCCCCAGTGCACAAGCCCACGCAGAGGAAGGATGCCAATGATGGCATGAAATCCCTGAGCAAGGTCTTTCCACTCCCCAGACCTCTCACTCACCTTTGGGAAACTACAATTCCCCAGGACACCCATGATTTACACCCTCCTCAATGAAACTGCAGCTTCCCACACTTTCACACCAGCTATTTGAGAGAGAGCACAAGAATTTCCCTTCTAATCCTAAAGAAAACCAGGCTCTTGCTTCCAGACCAACAGCATTCAACAGCAGGTTTCTCATCCTTTTTGGCAAAAGGCTGGACCCCAACTTGGTGCACCCACCCCTGGCAGATACATTCCCAGAGCAGAGAGAGCCTGATAAATTCAAAGATTTCTGCTCTTCCCAGTCAAAGGGCAAGACCACATTCAAACAGAACGTAAGGAAACCAAAAAACAAGTTGTATTTCATACACATTGTCCAATAAGCCATAAGGGGTTTGTTTTTTCCTCCAACTAAACAGATGACATAATGCACAGCGAGACCTGGGTACTCTCACTACATCCTAACATGTAAGACATGAACAGCTTTTCATTCAGTAACAAGAAGAAAGTCATTTCAAAATACAGAGCATGAGTGTAGAAAGCTAAAGACAGCTTATAAAGGGTCCCAAACACAAAGATTTCCTCTCATGAATTTGCTTTTTTCCCATCTGCACTTAAAGAGAGTCGTCCCAAACACCCCCCACCCCCTGAAAGCAGCTGCCACTGGAAGGGTGCAGCATCTCCCTGGCTTTAAATAAAGGTTGTTCCTTCAAAAGGGCCTTGGGGATTGTTGGATTTTGCCTTGTTGCTTTACAATACCACTGTGCTTAATGAAATCAGACACCTAAAAGAATAAGGTTAAACTATATACACATTTTTAAAAAAAAATCAAGGTAAAGGTCTCTAAAAACACACTCTGAGAGTTCACAAAACACTCAGGTTTGAGGAACACTTCTGAACTGTGCTGCAGGATGCCAGCAGAGACCAAACTAAACCAGGCTTGTGGTGAAAAGCTAAAAAAAGAAAGAGGGGCCAGCCCAGCTATCCCACTCAGCTGCTGGTCTTCCCCCTACAGAACTTCACTCCTCTCCCTCAAGGACACTGAGGGCATCCCAACAGACCAGATCTGCTGACAAGGAGCCAGCATCAGATGGGCCAAACACTAGTGGAACTGCCCACCGTGGACAGGACAGGGGTACATGCTAGGGAAGGAAACTGGGGGCCTGCTAGATGTCAGAATCCACACAAGCACCCACTGAAGCCTGTATTTATGGGGAGGCTCAGGCATGGAAATGAAAACCCCAAGGGAGCCTCACAAGACCGCTCGTCTCTCGGATGACACCAGCGACAGCGTTGGGATGTGGAGCAGAGGCTGATGACCATGTGCAAGCTGAGAGTGATAGTGCTGGGAAGAGGAGGAAGCAGCTGCTCTTTTTGGAGGGAAGATCTTCTGTATCACTGCTGATCTCCTGTCCTCTGAAACCCGTGGTGCTGGAAGGGCGAGCGCCCCAGAAGCAGGGAAGCAGGCAAGTCCTAGGGAGGTGACTAAGCAGCTGAAGCCAGCCTACTCTAGAAGGTGTTCTTAAGCTTGGCTGCCACGAGGACAAGAATCTCTCCAATCTTTTTCTGCCAGTTCTCTATGTCCTTGGAGACATCACACCAGAGCTCCCCATGGCGAGGTTCAGCGTTCTCACAGCGCTTCCTCACCTCTTCTTGTTGTTCCTGTGAGGAAGAGAAATGGCTGTTTGCAAAACTCTTAATCATAGATTCACAGACTGGTCTGGGTTGGAAGGGACCCCAAGGGTCACAGAGCTCCAACCCCCCTGCCACAGGCAGGGCCACCAACCTCCAGGCCTGGAGCTACACAAGGTTGCCCAGTTTGTTCCAGCACAGAGCCAAATATTTAACAATCCCCTGGCCCCTCCCTCACTCAAACACCCAAAGCTTACAGTAGGTTTTTTGTTTGGGTGTTTTAAAGGCATTCTGGAAGTCTGTGTTAAAATTCAGTGGTAGCAACTCTCCTGCCATGCTGAACAAACTGGCCAAGTTACAGCCAAGCAAGTTTGGGCTACACCAGAGAAACAGCAGCAAAACCTTCCTCTGCGTTACCACCTGCATGAGACCTGTCAAGTGAGAGGTCTCTCTGAAGTCAGAAGATAAACACTCCCATCAGTTCAGTAATATCAGGCAGTAAAAACCGCCATCAGAGATTAGAACAGACTGTTCCTCCAGCTGTGTTCACATGCAACTTGTACTTGACACTTGTGAAGAAACAGGACGAGTTACACAAACGCAGCATCACCATGACAGGAGAGTCTCCCTAGGAGAAAGCTTCATTTTACAGAAAGGAGATTGATTTCAGATTTTTGCACAAACTAGCCTGACTGTGGAGAGCAGAGCAGCCTGAAAGACAGCTCAGCTAATGACAGAGCCTTTTAAAAACCACCACACAGGCCTGTTCATGCTCATTCATGACCAGGCGTGACAGCTGTAGCCTCACCTGGCGAGCCACGCAGGCAGCAGCACGCTCAGCCCAGTGCTACAGCAATCCCTGCGACTGGGTGACCAACACTGGCAAGGGATTCCTGCTGCCCTCCCCAGCTCCCCATCCCCAGGCACACACTCACCTCTGTGCCATGCTGGAGCTCAAATTTGTAAAAGAAAGCCCAGGCATCCCCCAGGTCAGAGTCAATCTTCACTGTTCGGTGGAACCACTCTCGGGCTTTGGTTATTTTACGTTCACTCCAGAACAGTCTGTTGAGGAAACAAGAAGTGAGTCAACAGATCGCTTCTCCTCAGAGGGACGGGGAAATCCACAAGCACAACACTTCAAGGCTCTACAGATATTTTGATTTGGGTTTTTTTCAGCTCCCCCAAGAAGGAACAGCAGATTTTTGCAGGCATCTGCTGACTGTGCTTCCGCGGGGAGGGGAAGAGACAAGAGAGGACCAAAAAGAACCTCCACCACTTCCCCCTGGGGCAGCAGGTTAAGTTAGCCTCAGCCAAGGGAAGAGACACACACTCCTGAGAAGGGAAGTATTACTCTTGAGCTTATCTTTGTTAATTCAATGCTGTCCCACATTTGGGATAGAGACAGGACCATACGCTTTGCACCTATTTCCCCTCCTCCGATTTCTTAGTATTTCAAGGCAATTTTAGCACCTAACAATCAAACCTAACAATTAACTAACTGCAAATTACATCCATGTTCCTGGAGCTGTGGCTGCATTCACATCCACGAAGCTCTGGTGGAGCAGAGCTATCTTGTCAGCTCCACTTTACAAGGCAAGGCAAGCACGTAAGCTTCCGCGCTGAAATCCCAGCCTGGCACCCAGCCCACTGCTGCCATTTCACAAAAGTCCTCACAAAGTCTGAAAATTCTCCCCAGTAATTAACCAGCTGAGTCAATAGCCTCTTGGTTTCACTCCTTTGCATTAAAGAGTTCATTTGAGCTAGGAAGGTCTTTATCAAATCAGACAGCCATCCCTCATAAAGAGCTTAGCCAGTCGTAAAATTATACAGCTTATGTGATTGTTTTTAAGCTCTATAATACTCTTGATTGTTCCATGTTAAATAAACTGTGATTTAAAAGAGCACGAACAATGATAGCAGAGGCTCAGCACCTGCAAATAGTGGCCATTTTCAGCAACATATTTAAGCAGTTTTTCCACAGATCACAGAGTCACAGGGGTGGGAAGGGACCTCCAGAGCTCATGGGGTCCAACCCCCTTGCCAAAGCAGCTCCCCAGCTCATATTGCACAGGGAGACATCCAGATGGGGAAAAGTTCCCCTCACTGGGGAAAAGTCCTTCCTATGCTCCAACTTGCAGCCATTGCCCCTTGTCCTGTCCCCACAGACACTGACAAGGGGCTGCCCATTTCCCCCTGCATCCCATCCTTCAGATATTGATAAACATTAACAAGGTCCCCCCTTAGTCTTCTTCTCTCCAGGCTGAACAGCCCCAGCTCACTCAGCCTTTCCTCACAGGGGAGATGCTTCAGCCCCTTCATCATCTCTGTCCCTCCTCTGGACTCTCTCCAGGAGATCCCTGTCTGTTTGATCCCAGGGAGCCCAGAACTGGACACAACACTCCAGGTGGGGCCTGACCAGGGCAGAGGGGGAGGATCCCCTCCTGTGACCTGCTGCCCACACTCCTCCTGATGCCCCCCAGGATCCCATTGTCTTTCTCAGCCCCCAGACACACTGCTGGCTCATGGCCATCCTGTCATCTACCAGGACCCTCAGGTCCTTCTCCACAGAGCTGTTCTCCTGCAGGTCACCCCAGCCTGTCCTGATTCAATCAGTTACTTCTCCCCAGGTGCAAGACTCTCCACTTGCTTTTGTTGAACAAGATGTGTGACACTGTGGCACTGCTCTACCTGCATCCAAGTCACGATGGGAGAGGAAGCTGCCTGTGCTGGGATTAGCTGCTAAACTGTCTGGGATTGCACCAGAAGAGGCCTGGAAGCAGTTTGCACAAAGCAAAAGTTAACATTTTTCTCACTTGCTGCTCAAGCTGAACCAGCCAGCTGTCATTCTCTGGCAGAACCCGGCATTGCAGTCACTGGAGTGTATCCTACAGTTTTCTTTGGCTTATAAAAAAGAGTTGTGAAAGAATTGGGAAATGGTTTGGGCAACATGCTTCCTGCATTAACCTCTTCTGGTATTCACAAAGCAAGACAAGTTTGTTCGTTCCAGTCACGAGTGCTGTAGAGCCCGTTCACACATCTGACCAGAAAGGACATAGCAGGAGTCAATTCTTACAGTGGTTTTCCAGCACTGGAAGCCTCATCACTCCATCTAGGCTGGGAGACAATTCCTAGTAGATTATCTTCCCATTTCAGAGAAGCAAACTACAAAATGACTGGTAGTCTGCATTCCAGAAAGGGCCACAACTAAAGAAAACTGGCAGAGCAGAATTTCAGGAGGGGGGAAGACTAGAAGAGCAGAGAATCTAGCTCAGGATGGGGAAAAAAAAAAAAGACAGGATCTAGGATACAGAGAAAAGATGAAGAATACAATCAGCAACATAAAAATTGAAAAAATAGTGATCAAAAATTGTCCCTATATTCACAAGTAATTAAAACACATGCTACAAAGTTGAACTAAGCCTGGTTCATCTGAAAGCACACTGAAATGTCTTTCAAGGGACACACAGATAGTGATTTTCAGAGTGCCACTATCCAGCACTGGAGAAGGACTCTGTGAATGTACTGTTGTTTGTGCAGCAGTCCCAGACCCACCAGAACAGCCTGAGGGCAGGCTGACATCCCCTGCTTTGAATCAAGGGAGAGATCCACACAGTTACTAGGAGACAGCTCGAGAGCCCTTACTGGAGGCTTACTGAGCCTGCTGCAGCCAGGATCACATGGCTGTGCTTGAGTGCAATGCTTCCTCATGGATGCAGCCACACAGAAAGGGGTATTTTTACTACATCAAGCCCAGGAACTCACTTGGCCACAGCCAGCAGGACATGGGGGTCATGTTCACACTTCTTGAGAGCGTCCACACTCTTGGTCTTTCGTTGCGGTCGCGCTTCAAGGAAAATTGCCTCTGACCACAGGATTCCTTAATCAAGTCAAGAAGGAAGATTGTTTAGTGTTATTTCTGAGATTAACCCTCCCCAGCCTCTCATCTGGCCAGCTGTCCCTAACACAAGCAGCACCAGTGCCCCCACCCCGGTGGTTACTCACACCCCAGACCACTCTCTGGGCAGCGATGCTTCATTCAGTACTCTGAATGTTCAGCTGCTACGTGCACAACGTTGGATCTCCAGTTCTGAACATCTCTGTCCCACAACCCTGCTGCAGCTCCAGCACTCCCCAGACTAACCCAGAGCTCATGCCTTTCAGATGAGACACTGCAAGCCAGTGGAACTGGGGAGGGCAATTCCCTATTTCAAAAGTGAAAGAGAGCCATCTGTCCAAAGAGGAAACTGCAGCAGCAGAAGCTGTCCCAGAAGGTGCAAAGTACACTGTTTGGAAGCAGTTGCAAGGGTGCCAGAGAGCACCGTGGTCTTATTGATGCTGGCTCTCCACACACACGATGAAGGACAGGGTAGGTCCAGAAAAGCTGGGTTTAATCCCTAGTTCCTTTCACTACCAAAAGCAAGAAAGGAAATATGCTCAGAGGAGCATGAAATCTTCAGTTTCTCCTGTCTGCCAACCATACCTGCTGATCATCACTTCAAAGCAAAGCCTGACAGCTGTGTCTGCCAGGACTCTATCAAAGTGCTCTCACTTCCCATAAACTACACCAGGGGAACATACACAAGCCTTGATGACTGCAGTGACAGACCAGAGCAGAACTCTTCTCACTCTTTAGATATAGGCTCAAACCACATTTTTCCAGGCCCACTAAGGACACCAACACCATTTATTTGCATTTTACTTGGTGGAGCCTGCCCACACACAAGCAACAGGGAATCAATTCAGCAATCAGTGGACTGAAGTCTCTGGTTTCCATGACTGTAGGTGTCCAACAAGCTAATACCTGCAGGCTTTTATCCTGGTTTTGGGAGTTTTAAGACAGGGTTTGAAGCAATTTTACTTAAACAAAAACTGAGCTCCTGCTGCCCATCCCCATAGCAACAGGCAGATTCTGTACAACCGCCTGCGGTGGCAAACACTCATTAAGCATTAGGTCATTCACAAAACAAAGCAGGGACTTGGGTGGTATTGCTTTGTTGACCCACTCACATGGTGAGCAGCTTGCAAAGAGTTTATCATGTCATAAAAGTCACTTCATTCCCAAATATTTCACTGGGACTTTAGCAGCCACCAATTAAACACCTTTCAAAACCTGCCCTGAAGGCCAGCTAAAAAGGCTTTGTCCTGCAGCAGACGACTACATTTTGTAGTTATGTGACATCTTCTCTCCAAAGATGTCAACATGTTTAAATAATTAAGTCTTCCCACAATTCTGCCAAAAAAATAGGGAAGCATTATGCACTTTCTCCTCCCATCCCAAGAGGCAAAACGTTTCCACTGCTGGTTAGAACCAACTGACTTGCATTATATGACCTATTTGCCTTTTATTTTAAAAAATGGGGTAAAATAATCAAAACCCAAGACTCAACATTTATGGTACACGATCCCCTAATCATGACTGTGACACAAATTTGCTGCCAGCACATGTTATTAAGCCACTAGTGCAACCAGTGCAGGCAAACCAGCAACGGGAAGTCTCCGGTGGCCAGCGGTACTCTGATGAGGCAAGGACAAACACATTCTTTTCCCACTGAACTTCCTAACTACAAACACTTGAGAGTCTTTCTTCAGTTTTTAAACCTTGGCAGACTTCTACCAGCTTCAGAGAAAAGCCACCCATCTCCAAGATGCTTTCCCAGGAAATGTGGGAACAAAGTGTGGGCCACGGACCCAATAACAGACTGGGTATTGCAGCAAGATGGAATGAATGGCTGGACTTGATGATCTTAAAGGTCTTTTCCAACCTTGTGATTCTGTGAAGACCAACCTCTGGTGTGAGACAGCACAGAGCAACTGGGATTATTCACAAAGACTCTTAACATTTCATTGACAGAAGGATGACTGACACCTCTTTGAAACATCGTATTTTGAGACCTGGCCAGAAAGGACATCTTAGAAAGAGATGTGTCTTTATCACCTGGGCCAAACAACTGTGTTCAAGACAGAAATGAGATCCAGCTCACCTGAATTGGGGCATTCTTGCAATGCCTTGGCCATCAGAGTATTTGCAATGTTCTTTAGCCCAGCTCTGTACTCCAACCGCACAGACTCCAACCTGGGAAGGAAGAGACTCGGTGATGAGATTTATGACAACATGTTCACCATGCAGAAACAAACAGTGAGTTACATGAAGGTCACTGGAAATTGTAAACATCTGCCCATATTCTGAGAGTGTGTGTGTGACTGACATCTTCCCATTCCTCTCCAACTAAAAATAAAACTGACCTTTATTCTGTAATGGCCTAGATGAAAAACAAGCTGAAAATCAGATTATAACAGAAATGAAAGATCCCCTGGGTTTCATGCTCTGTGCACTATCAGTAAAGATAGAGGTAGTCCCCAGCTCCTTAGAGTAGCTACACACTGGCCAGGATCACCAAAGTGTTTCTGGTGTTCAGATAAAGTTGTTAGCCCAGAATAAACTCTAGGACAGCATGGCCCTAACTTCCAGGCTCGGATGGCTGAGAAGATGTAAAACAGTTGGCCTGAAGAATGCAGCAGCTTTGTAGCCCCAATTCAGCTCATCTCCACACAACTCACCAGAGATCTGGGTTCTTTGGATTCTTTAGGCGAGACTTCTCCAAGATGGCTCTTGCTCTAGTCAACTGCCCGACTTTCTCCTCCAGCCTGGACAGCAAAAGCCACAGGGGTATGGAGTGGGGGCACTTTTTCAACTGTTTAAAGGAAAAAAAAGGTATGGTGACATGAAGATGTGATAAAACTTCCTTCCCTACATCCTCCTGAAGAGTTTTGGAGAGACAAAGTTGATCAGGTTGCTGAAGTTTCTCCTAGTTAGTCTTACAGCACAGAACATAGAGAAGTCAAGTTTCTCCTATATCCAAGAGAGTCAGGCATGTCAACTAGGCTGTACTGTCCCAGTAGTAAGAGGAAAAAATACATCTCCCTTAATAATACATTTAGAGTGTGTGCTCTGGCTGGACATGGAGGGATCTTACACATAACCAGCCCACAACAATGCAGCACGCAGGAAAAACTGTCTTTGAAGCCTGGGAAGCCATTAAGATACCAACAGTGGGAGAAACCTGCTTCCATTTCCCTCTCTCAGCTGACACTTTCAGCAGCATTCCTACCCAAGGACACAGATTACCGTTTAAAAGAGACATGAGTGCTCCAAAAGGAGGTGGTGTGCAGAGTGTGTGTATCTAAGAGCTCATCAGGAGGCTTCTCTTTTAAGAATCCTGCTTTTAGTCTTTACAAATCTTAGTGAATTATTGTGCAGTGACACTTTTCCTACCACTGAGGAATCAACCATACAGCAAACACTCTCAAGCATGGAAGTGAATTCTGCACAGGGATCCTGGCTAAGAGAAATTCTTGCTGCTTATTTCAAGGTGCTATGGTTTTGTTATTGTTTTAACAAACAACAGAGAACAGAAATCATCTCTTCTGTTAGTCAGGGACAGACTCCTCTCCATTTTGGTTCAAAGGCAGACATCTCTCCACACCAGAAGCACAAAGCAAACTTGTAGTAACACACATCTTACCCCCTGATTATAAGCCTCTCTTGCTTTCTCTACCAGCTCTTTCTGCTCCTCAATTTGTCCCTTCATCATCCAGAGTTTGGGGAAGTCTTCATAGTGCTTCAGGGCTTCCTCACAAAGTTCCTGGGCTGCAGCAATGTTCCCAAGCACCCATTCTAGCTTCACAGACTTCATGAAGACCTGAAAATGAACCAGAGCAGCTTATGACTGGCAGCCACTGACAAACCTTTAGTCCACCAATGCAGTGTGTTCCCACTTCCATACATTAAAATGTTATTGATTCACTACAGTTTGAAGTAAAATAAAAATAACCCCCCAAAACACTAAATCACAAAGCTACAACAGGGTTAAATAACAGTGGGAACAGGTAACAATGAGAAAGGTAAATGCAAATATTAGAGGAGTTAGAACAGTGTGATGTAACCCATATCTTGCCTACCAGCACACAGTTGACAGTTGTATGGTGTCTGTAGGTATCATAGACCAATTAACAGATTCAAGCGTGCTTCATCAGCACAATCAGATCTCCCCAGACCCCAGGTACCACCTGTTCTTACTTACAGCTTCAAGTTACAATTGCTGTCCTGCTAATTATAAACTAGTACATAGACTTTTCTGAACAGAAATGCCTTTTAGCTACTCACAGAAGTTACAGCTGTGAGAAATACATTACAGACAGAAGGCTGCTTCACTACTCTTTGGTCCCCATCCTCCACATTCCCAAAACTTCCCCCACCACTTCACAAGACAGGCACCAAGTCTGAGAGCAGAGCTGTGGCCCCAGTTGCAGAGAAGCTCCCTGACTGACAAAAGAGGAAATAAACAGCATCAAAGATCCAGGGTGAAGGACAAGTTTGGTGGAGGGAGGTGGGGGAGAAGCCAAACTGATTTTTTCTTTAACGAATTAAAACAGTTCTGTACAAACAGCTGAAAATCAACAAAGTTTCTCATCCCAGAAGTAAGACTAGAGATAAACAGGAGTGTTACTTTAAGCAACAAACTGGACCAGAGCTGTCTTTAGCACAGCAAGCAGAAGCGAGTCTTCTGTGAAAGTATTTTCCCTTTTTTCCAAGCCATGCCTTTATGCAACTTGAACATTATACAAACAGCTGTAAACTGGGAATTTCCTGACTTTTGCCATTTGTGTGAAAAAAAAAAAAATAATAAAAATCAATAAATAAAATTAAACCCTTCACTCAATCTCAGCCTCTTCCTTCCCATCATGCCACGACTGTGTGTTGCAACTCGCTGCAGCGACGCGGCCACATGCCTGCGAAAGGCAATGGCAGGGAGCCAGCTGGTCAGTCACTGAGGCCACAGAACTGAAGGAACTCCTCCTTCCGCCTCAAGTCCCCCGTGGGCCCAGTGAGGTCTCAGCCCCTCCAGCCATCCTCACCCTTGCAGTGGGGGCACTGCTGCGAGCTTTGGCCAGCAGCCTCCTCGCTCTTTCGTATTCATTGTTCTCCGACTCCAGCTTGACGGCAGCCAGCCAGATCTCCTCGCTGTTGGGGTTGGCCTGCAAGAACATCAAGTGACAGACAAATGAATCAACAGCAGATTTAATCCTTTCTTTGATCCAGATTAAAATTGAAATCAGAGCTTTGTCAATCCACAGCAGGGTTGGGGTTTTATTTTTTTCCTGTTCAAGCTCCTCCCCATCTTCTCTGACCTTTGAAGTTTACAGAAATCCTCCAAAACAGATGCACAACACAAAGATACATGCCAGTTTAGAAGCTGGATGCTTCTCAGTTGTTGAAAAGCATTAATGCTTGATCTTCTGAACTTCCAGTTTAAATACTGAAAAGATCACAGGGTCTGCCACAATGAGACCCCTCATTTTATTATCCCTGAGCTAAAGAACTGAAGCTTGAATTCCCAACTGAGGTCTGTGAACACTCCTGCAATAGAAGTCATTTCAGTGGCAACCATGTCAAGAAGCCTTCAGGATAGCAACAAAAAGCATCGAGAGCAAATAGGAAGTAAATATCTTCTACCTTCCATCTCAGGACCTGTCATTTGGGTTTGCTATGGCTTAGATTTTAAGCCTTATTCCCAGTGTTTCACTCCATCCATTCTCCTTTCAGCACCCAGCAGGTCGTTCCCTTCCTTTCACCCTGGATGAAAGGGTTTGGCCAAACCATAAGTAATGCAGTAACCTCATTAATTAGGGCAGACCACTACCCTTTTCACTGAAGAGACAGGTGACCAAGACAAGGGGATTCTGAACCCTGACCAGGGTTGGGGGGAGCCCTGGTAGTAAAATCAATGGTTTATGAACTCAGAACCTGCTGTGGTACTACTACAAGAGTAGAGATACACTCCTGCTTCCCACTTGCCACTATCTTACAGGGGGACATTTTGCCACACAAAACAATCAAAGAACACTGGAAAGGCATTCTGACAGGCAGCAGGAATCAGGTGTTGACAGAAAAAGCTTAGTCTGTATTCTTTACAAGTCACATCTTTCCACCACCACACATGTCTATATACCCACCTGGAAAGCCAGGGCCAAAATGCTTCTGGCTGCTGGCACATCTCCCGCCAGCCACTTGGATTTGGCTCCCATGAGCCAGAGCACTTCTGCTTTGGGACAGTGAGCAACAGCTCTCTGCAAAAGAGCCTCCAAGGATTCTCTGAGACAAGAAAGAGCAAGTTACAATCACTCCGAACGCTGCCAAAGGGGAGCTCTCACACCATTTCCACTATCACTCCACGTTATAAATACTGTTGCAAAGTCCACCCTTGTAAACCTTGATAAGTTGTTTCATAACAAGGAAAGGGTGGGGTCTTTTTTCCACAAGGGTTCTGAAACCAGCACTCCACAAACGGCTCATTGTTCAGACACCTTTGTTTGATAGCCTCTGCAGAAAGATCCTGTACACAAACAGCTCACTTGTCTTAGGAAGAGCCAATCTTCTTAACGAACCTCAGCAGAAAGTGAGACAGGAAGTTTTTCAGAATTATTAGATGAAGCTGCCTTGATTTTATTGAGAGGTTTGATTTTGGTTTTGTTTTTAATCTGGAAAATACACTTTTCAGATAGAACAAGGGGCTTAGAAATCAGCCACCACTGGGAAAAATGGGAGAACATCAACAGACATACTTATTAAAAAAAAAAAAGGAAGGAAGATTTGAAGGTCTAAGGCAGAACTCAGCATCTGCAGCCACTTCCATGCTTTATTCCAGAGTTTTGTTGGCTTTAACAAGGAAAATTCCAAATGTATAAGTGGGGTACCTCAGAGATTGTTTGCTTTATTCTAAACTTGGGCAGGAAGTTTCAGATGTGTAAAAGTCTAAGAATAAACTTCAAGAAAAGAGGCCTGAGCTGTGACAGTATAACAGGAGTCTTAATACACTGTCATACACATGCAGTGTGTGTTTAATCAGAAAATGCCTGAGATGCTCAGACAACTCCAGCGATGCAGCAGTTTATCTATGATAATTAAATTAAACACATGCTGTACTTCTGGGTAATTTGTATTGTCTCTTCTTTTTTTCCTCTAGAAATGCCTACCTTGCTTATTCATGGTTATTTTTAACAAGTAACCCCTATTCCAAAAGAACTTTTTATGACTTCATAAAACCCAAAGCTGTTTTGAGCACAACCATAACAAAGAAGGTCAGAGGTACAGACGACGCCAGCGAGTTTCCACCAGCTGAACCAACTCCACACGTGCAACACAACATTTCATAGAATCACAGAGTCACAGGGGTGGGAAGGGACCTCCAGAGCTCATGGGGTCCAACCCCCTGCCAAAGCAGCTCCCCAGCTCATATTGCACAGGGCGGCGTCCAGACGGGGCTGGAATCTCTCCAGAGATGGAGACTCCACACCCCCTGGGCAGCCTGTCCCAGGGCTCCCTCACCCTCCCTGGGGAAAAGTTCTTCCTCTGCTCTAACTTGCAGCCATTGCCCCTTGTCCTGTCCCCACAGACACTGAGAAGGGGCTGCCCATGTCCCCCTGCAGCCCATCCTTCAGATACTGATAAACATTAATAAGGTCCCCCCTGAGTCTTCTTCTCTCCAGGCTGAACAGCCCCAGCTCACTCAGCCTTTCCTCCCAGGGGAGATGCTCCAGGCCCTTCAGCATCTCTGTCCCTCCTCTGGACTCTCTCCAGGAGATCCCTGGCTGTTTTATCCCAGGGAGCCCAGAACTGGACACAACACTCCAGGTGGGGCCTGACCAGGGCAGAGCAGTAGGGGTGGATTATCCCCTCCTTTGACCTGTTGGCCACATTCCTCTTGATGCCCCCCAGGATCCCATTGTCTCTCCTAGCCTCCAAGGTACACTGCTGGCTCATCTTGTAGGTTTTCTGCCTCCCCAACCGACCCCCCTGCAAGAAGGCTGAGCCCCCCCAGCCCAGGGCTGTGCAGCACACATACCTGGTTCCATGGTTCTTTTCAAAGTACGCTGCTCGCAGCCACACGCTCTTCTTGCTGGGGAACACTTGCAAGGCGTAGGCATAAATTGCCCGGGCACACTCCAGAGCATTATGAGCAACACACTGTAAAAGAAAACACCCAGATCAGAGCTAAATTAGTTTAGGTTTGTGCTAAAGTCAAGTGCAAGGAGGAATGAGATGCATAACTCAACACAGAACTCAGTAACCCAGAGTAACGGATGAATCGGGGCATTGTATGGAACAGAGCAGTTACTATCAGCTTGCTAAAAGGAAGCAGGCAGGAAATTTTGAGTGTCCCTCTATCAGAGCACAAGTAGCACTGTTCTTTCACTGGGGCTGACACATGTAGAGCAGCTTGAACAGTCAGCAAGGCACTGTAAATGCTCCCCTCTTTGCATGTTTGGGTTTAACTGGCAGATCGACAAGGACCACAGCATGTGCCCCCCTCTCCTGCTGTAAGCCTGATTCACAGCCAGTGAAGTGGACATTTCTCCTGCTGAAATACAGTTTAGTTTTCAGCGTATGTTCAAGCTACTCCCCTAGAGAAAAGAAAATCAGGCAAAATTTTCCCCTACTCCCCTCTTCAGTCTCACTATAACTCCCAAGCTAAATGTTTGTGCCTTGAAACTCGACTCAGGTCCTGGTCTGGTTAAGAGCCTCAATCTCTGTTGATGTTACACACTAAACATAACCCCCCAATCCACCAAACAATCACCAACTTTTTGCTCAGTAAAAATTCAAATCTGAAAAGAGCTTAACAATACAATAACCTCCTGAGAGGCAGCCTGGGCAGGTGGTGTAGGAACCACACACACTGATTAAAAAAATAATAACCATTTTCCCAGGTTCAGTTCAGTTTCCCCCAGTTAAAGTTGAAAAAAAACACACCCCAAAAACTCAACAAAACAAAAAACCCCCCACCACCCAAACCCATCCTGACAGCTGGACATACACTGTCTGCATCTTCCATCCAGGTGTGTTTCCGATCTTCCTCCTCAATTCCAATCCCAATCACAGCTCGCATGATTGCCTGGCACGTGGCCACACTTCCAGCTTTATCACATTCCTCAGCATCCTAGAAACAAGAGCAAACCCCTGGTCATTTTGAGAAATCAGCACACAAAGTTAAATTCCACGACAGTAACTCCTCATGCTCATACAGAGACACCACGGGTCACTGCCACACTAAAGGTATCCTATTACTCAAAGGTATCCTGACACTAACTAGTGTGCCTACACCACAAGGAAGGTGTTACTGATTCTCTGAAGAACTATCAGAAGCTGGTTGGAAACAGCACACCAACTGCATCCACTGACAAGGAAAAAGTGTGACAATGTGTAACCCTTCCAGCCTGAAGTCTCCTCTTACAGCTCCACTGACCTGGGCTGGGCTGGGCCAAGCAGGGATCTGGCCAATACAAAACTGCAGGAATGAGGAGGAAGAACTGCAGCATCAGAACTATTGATCTGCCTTCAGCTTTGGGTTGATTCTTAAGTCTTAAGGCTAAGAAATAATGGAATTTAAATGAAGAGACCCACAAACGGTGTTAGGTTCAAGGTGCAAAGGGCTCTCTCACCAGAGCATGCATGGAAAAGTGCAGTTTTCTGACATACAAAGCCTTTAGAAAGCCAAGCATGTCTTGCTTCAACTTGTTCAAAAGGCCTCTGATCAGATAACAGAATGGAACAGCTCTAGTACTGAAAAGGAACTCGACCATGAGGCAGAGGCTGTGGTGGTGGTTTTTTTAAACCAAAGTTGAAATTAACCTTTAATTGTTTTACTGCTGCAAAGAAAGTCCTAATTCTTTTAGATGTTAACACAGGGATATGTTTATATTAAATACTTTGTTCCCGGTCAATACTCTTCAGCAGCGTGCCACCAGCTGTAAGATTTTAGTAGTAAACAGATTTAAAGACTTACACTTAAACACAGCACAGGACATATTCAGGAGGAAACAGGATCTTGTAGCACAAACATCAAGCCATTTAGATGGCAAAAGTCTTTGTAACTTTGAGTCTTAGTAACTCAATCTCAAGTCACAGCTTTTGCCTGTGACTGAAACACTGGAAACCCCTACAAATTTTTGCTACTTTTCTAGTACAGGACACCAAAACCAGAACAGCCCAGAAGAGCCTCCCCAGAGGTCGTGTTCTGTAAATGCCATGGGACTACTCCACAAAGCCTCAGGACTACAGACCAATAAAGGACTAACAGAATGTTTCCTGCCTCCTGCACATGCAGTATTCGCATCAACTTCTTGCAACACCATCTGACAATGCCTTCTTTGGCAAACAGATACCTTTTAAGCCAAGTGATACATATGCAAAAGATATATAAATCCTTCACTGGGGGCTTGAAGCCTCTGTCCTACTTCAGGCAGCAGCTGCTTCAACTTGAAGCTGGTTCCTGTGTGGTTTAGTCTGGGTGATCCCGCTCTGGCAGAGGGGTTGGACTAGATGATCTTTCAAGGTCCCTTCCAAATCCTAACGTTCTGTGATTCTGTTTTTCAAGACAGGAGGAAACCAGACATTCCTCAGCTCAACACAGAGTATCACCTAACTCTGGCCTTAGCTCTCCTCAGCTTTGTAGTCTCACCTCTTGTATTTTCATGGGTATCTTCATGGATGAACCTAGTGCAAAATTACACCAACAGCCTTCAAAACAGAACTTGGAAGAGTTCACCCGGGTCCTCCAGTGACACCCACCTGTATCCACTGCTCTCTGTTGATCTCCACCCCGTTAGCCCTAAGAGAGGTGATGGCTCTGTCAATGATTTTCTCCACCATCTGGGTGTTTCCGTTGGCTTCCTCCAGCTTGGCAGCAGTAATCCAGATGTGGCGGTCGGTTGGAATGTTCTCACGGGCTTTGTTGAGGACTTTCCGAGCGTTCTCATAGGTCTCCAGCCTCGCCAGCGCCAGCCACAGCTGCCAGGCAACACAAGGTGTATTTTAGATTAGAAGGAGGAGGCAGCGTCAGCCCAGAGATAAGCAGCTTTATGCTCTTTGCTACCAGTTGGCAGTGGTCCTCAAGCAGCACAAGCCGGCTGCAGAACACCAAGGGAGATACAGAAACATCTACTACTGTCCTTAAAGCTCAGTCCTAACCATCTCAAGATCTCCTCTCTGTTTGCTGGGCTGCTGCACTGGTATTTTCTGTTCACATCACCTTTCAAACAGCTGAGTGTAACAGTCTGGTTCAGTGTTTCAGCAATGAGGAACTTTGGTTTAGATCCCCCAGGCTGCATGTCTGCTTGTTTCCACAATCACTGAGGCACTACACACAGATGCCAGCAGGGCTAATTGGCTGCAGCAGGCACAGCAGTGAACTTGCACAACTAATGTAACAATTACACAGGAAAATGAGGCATATCATGACCACCAGACAATTAACTCTGGAGGAAAAAAGCACAGTCCACTACTCATCATACCCTCCTCACTGTGGCATGAAGTGCGTGGTAGAAAACTCCTACAGCACTCACCCTGCTTCTTGTTTTCCAGTCTCCACTGCCAACCTACAGTGGTGTGTGGGGGGGGTCAGTTTACTTTATAAAAACTTACTTCAACACTAGTTGGACAGCACTCCACAGCCCGACTCAGCATGATCCTGGCATCCTCAGGTTCTTCCAGCTCCACGGCTGCTTTCCACAAACGCACTGAGTTTGGAACATGCTCAAGGGCTAGGGAGGCAAAGCAATTATGTCAATCATAATAAAGTAGATTGCCAAAGAGAACTGTGTTTTTTGAAGATAAATTAAGAGCTTTGTCCTATTACAGGTGCAATTTCCTGCAAGACAGAAGGGAGGGAACTGTACCTGTATTAGATCTTGCTTCAATTACAAGAACTTAAAATCAGAAAACAAAAAAAAAACAAAACACCTTAATTAATTTGAATTGGAAACAGGTTTAGGAGAGCCAAGGGCTCTTTCCCTGTACAAGCTGTAATTGCATCCTCTCCAGTAAAACACCCAGCTCAACAAAACTCTGCAAATGAGCACACGTAGGCTCTTCACAACTAGGAGGTCTAACCATGCTAGGTCCCCCCTTTATAGAAAGGACCATCTTCAATATAACAACACAACCTTGTTCCTTTCACAATTCATTTTTCCCATAAGGCATCTCCTGACAGCTTAATGGGTACCAGTTGAGATTCCCAAGTTATTGGCTTGCTAAGCTGAAATAAAACAGGGGGATGCATAAAAGCTTAAAGGTATCACTGACACTAACACCCTAAGCCTCCGAATCCAAAGTGTTCTTTCAGCAATCCAATATGGGCTCCCCCTAATTAAGAGCCTTGGAAGTTTCCTTAATCTTGTCTGATAGTCAGCTACTGCATTCTCTGCTGACTGCCTGAAACCCTGAAGTGTAAAAAGCAGCTTTTGTCAGTCTGTCTCCTCATAACCTTGTTTCTTAAAGTGACATTGAGAAGCTAAAGGGATGGGTTTTTAGCCTCTGCCAGGGTACCCAACCCCGTGGGCCACTGGTAGTAGCTGCACTGCAGTAGTGTGGTGATTGCACACAAATGTGCCACAGTAACAGAGGACTGAGCCCACCCTTCTTCAGGAAAGCAAGAATAATTGCAGGACCACAGAAGCAGGTGAGAAGGGGCATCTAAACCCACTCTGAAGCTAGCTAGGCTTCTAGGCAAGGCTGTTCCTTTAAGCACGGCTGCAAAGACAGAGGCACACTGCTGAGCCTCAACTTCAGAGCACAGCCCAGCCCTGCAGAGACACACAGAGCACTCACAAGCAGTGTGTGCTGAGGATTCAGGCATTAACCATTTCTCCTTGTGTCTGCAGCAGCAGGAGACTTTTTTTTTTGGACAAATTTAAGTGAATAGTATCAGCCTGCAAGAGCTGACAGCATCACTCAGCAGGACAGAACGTGTTTTCCTAGATAGAGCATCCGATTTTTACACCTCAGGATGCATTTTAAACAGCTTGCTGGCTCTCCAGCCAGAAAAGAGGCTTTAAAAACTCCAGAGGTTCTGCAGGGTGTTAGGAACACACACAGCCAACAGAGAGAGACGCATTCTGAAAGACTGCATTGCAGCGAGAGTACCTGGCAGCCAGTCTTTTTTATTTTAGGAGTAATGGGTTAAACTGCCACTTATCTGAAGTCTGTATATACACACAGCTCCAAGCATCACATTACTGACATTCCCCAGGTAGCAGAGGAGCACTGTGAAGCTGTTAAGTGGCAGAAATTAGAAAGAGAACGATAAATCACACCCCATTCCACTAACAGCTCTGTATCAGAGATTAAGTAGGTGGTTCCAAAAACTGAAGCGAGATGTTTTTCCTCTTTGGGAGCACAGAGTTTAAAGCAAAACCCAGTACTTAATGTGTTAGTCACTGCTCTCCTACCCAAGCTGGAGTCAGACATCTATTTCTGCTCATGTTGTTCTGTTCAGCATCTATTACTGCTCTTGGGAAGGACACAGGGTGTCACAGGAGGGACACTTCACAGCACACTGCACTGCTTAGCACATGGAAATAAAAAAAGCTACTGAATAATTAATGCCTGAACTCTCACAACTTCAGTGCCAGGAACCTTTAGGACACTTTCATCCACATGCAGTAAGAGGTCACTTCACCAGAGATGTGCAATTTTACATGCAGTAGTAAGAGGTAGGCGCCAATTTACTCCCTTGAAGCCAAGCCATTCACTACTGTAGATTGCATCACAGTGATTTAGAAAATGTATCAAGTCCAGAGGATTTTCCCTTCTTAGATTAAAGTCAGGAGATAGAATTGATACAATTCAATAGTCATGCAGGAACTAAACTGTACTGATACGGGCACAGCAAGTTAAAGTAATCAAAGAATGAATACTATGAACTCGTGAGGAAGACCTGGGTTGGGACAACACAACCAGCTGCTGATTAAGAGATCATTGTTTGGAGAAGCCAGTAATTGCTCAGAAGAGGAAAACCTCCAAGTGCAGTGCAACTGAAGGTGTAAGGTTTTAGGAAGCACCACAGAGAAAAACTGTTTGTCAAGAACACAGAACCTGATGCAGTAAAGTGAACCCCAAGGCCCACCAGGCTAAAGGATGTGAGAACCCCAAGGCCTCTTAAAGCTCCTCCACCAGGTCTCTAACAGGTTATAGACGAGTTGGAACTCAAACAAAGTCCAGCACCTTTTCCAAAAGGTTTCACAAGGTGACAAAACACCCTTTTCTCCTCAGTTCATCATTTCAGTTGCTTTCATCTGCCCATCTAACTCCCCAAACCCATTCCAACTTGACAAGGCAAACACCATTTTGCAATGGCTCAGTAACCATTGCTTTCTGCTGAAGGATATTTTACAACAACTTTACTCTGGCTCAACAGCAGCAAGTTCCAGTGAAGTCACACATTACTAACAGTTGTGTTTTCACCAAGGATGAAGAACACCCACCAGACCCATTTAATCCTGTGGACATATCTTGAACAACTCTGCCATACAGAGGGAGACTCACACCTTGAGCAACTTACAATGCAATACAAACAGGGGGAGACTCAGGACTTCTTGCCCTGAGCCTGCAGAGGCTCTCACCTTTCCTAAGGACACGTTTCTTTGCACGGATGTCTGTCTCCAGCTCTGCTGCTCTTATATAGATTCGGACAGACTGCGGAAGGTGCCGGACAGCTTGGGCCACAACAGCCTTGGCTGTATCCCCAGGCTGAAGCCGAGCAGCCTCTAACCAAACATCTTCACTCTGGCAGGAAAGAAGAGAGACAAATCTTCCTTTACACCAAAACAAGTATTTAAAATTAGAGTTTCTAGCTGAATGTGTGTTCTTTTAATACTGCAGACAGTGAAACTCTAACAGAGAGATGATGTACTTGTAACCACAGCCTATTCCTACTGTCCTGCAAGGATCAGCAGGGAAGGAAAGCAGTTCTGACCTTGGGACACATCTCTGTTCCTTTCATGATGAGGTTTCGGGCCACTTGGAGCTTGCCAGTGACCTCCTCCAGTCGGGCTGATGCGATCCAGGCTGGGGGATGATGAGGGTTGGTTTCTCGTACAGATTTCAGGAGCAAACGTGCCTTCTTGATATCACTAAAGGAGGAGGGAAGGCAGACAGAGACATCTTCAGCATGCTAGCAAACAATCCTCCTGAATCACCAAGTGCTTCACAGTCAGTTCTTCACAGCCACTCTCAGATGCACGGTAACTGTGGCTGCAAATGTTTCTATACTGGTGGTGAAAGTTATGTACCACCAAAACAAGCTTACCAGTACACACAAACACAGAGAGGCTGCAGTGAAAACCAGCTCAGCATCTCAGCAAGGATTTTAGGAATTACAGTTGGGCACTTGTAGTTGGAAGCTGATAAGCACAAACATTGACTTAAGTCAAGTATTACTATCAACATTTGCATATATCACTGTGACTTAAATGGCAATTCTCTATGAAAGGAGTGTCTAACTTCACATTAAAGACTTTCAGAGGGTGTCAGTCAAGCCTCAATTAGCAGTACACAGGTACAATTAAGCAGGTAATTTCCTGGCTGGGCAGGCAGCACACACTGTCACCACTCTGGCATGTTAATCCAGGGATAGAATAGAAACAACTCCCACAATTGATGCATCCAGGTCAGATGCTGAATACATCAGTTAAGGACCGTACCAGATCTCATGTTAAACGAATTCATCCTCAAAAACCCACCTAGCATCTTTACAAACTAAATGCTAGCTGAAAGCCACCCACTCAGACAGACTTCTATTTATATGCAGGATCACAGCCATTACTGAGAGGATAAATCTGTTAATCCTTCTTAAACTTACTTGATATCTCCTCCATGTGTGGGAATCATCGAATTCAAGTCTGTCAAATACCCTTTCGGGTCAACCACAGTCTGGCCACTCACAGAGTCCGACACCTGGGGAAGACAAGTCAGTGCAGTGAAACAACCATGCACAGCCCCACAGTCTGCCCCATGTATTAGTGACTGGGAAAGACACTGCAGCTGTGTAAGAAACAGAGATCCTCATCTGTTACCAAACCAAGGAAACAAGCACAGTGTGCTCTCCCATAAAGGCAGGACTTCCAGGGACAAGGTAATTTCTCAGGAAATTCTATCAGGGTGAAAGGCATGAGATTTGGGGAGGAAGAGTAGAAAATTACATCATGGCTAAGCTGTTTCTTCTAACACCCAAGAGAATTAAAGACTTGTTTAAAACCAGGTCTTAAATAGCAGCACACCACCAGCCCTGGGTACAGCCTCCCAACACCCCTACCTGGCTTAGCCTCATGTCCATCAAGGTGTTCCTGGCTTGGCCAATCTTCCTCATATCCAATTCACCTGTCCCAGGGGTCATTAAGCCTGGTGTCATTCCTCCTGGGTATGGAGTATTCAAGCCCCCTGGATATGGAGTATTCAATCCACCAAATTGCTAAAAACAAGAGAGAAAGAGAGAGAAATACATTCTTAAAATATCTTCTGACACTTCAGGAATAATTCAGGCTGCTGGCTGATCTGCTCTTCGACCTCCCCAGTGGCTACAGGCCAGTGCCAAGAGCTCATAAGCTTTCCTGAATCACAAAACACTTCTCACCCAGGTTTTGCAAATCTGTAGGTAATTACTTGAGTTAAGTGGAGTCAGTAACAAGCAAATAAAAAAAAATAGGAGCACAAGCACTTACACCTAGCACATTCAAGCAAGAATATCTACAAAGGAGTGCCATGGACATCTAGTGCCAGTTCAGGGCCAGTCAACTTCTCCTCTAACTGTATGACCATAATGGACAAGTAGCATCAAACTAAATTACTTCATTTTCAGCTTCCTGTAAAGCAAATAATCTTCAACACAACTGCTCCAGGGTTGAGCAAACCCTAAGGTGAAAATGAACTTTATTTGCTCTTCCATTTTTGTAAAAACATTGTTCTAACACAGATGTTGGTTGTGCTCACCAGAACTAGTTCTACAGCCAGAGAAAATGAAAAGAAACACTTCCTTCCATTTTTAAACAGGAGAACCAGGCTCTCCCTGTCTGTCCTCTCTGCTAACGGGCACAAATGACTCCAGCAACCATGTGAGTTTAATATCCAGAAGTTCCTTTGACAGGCTCACAAACCACACCAGTTTTTGTGGGGGTCAAGTATCTTTTTCCCCCCCTCAAACACCACTAACAAAAGCAGAGTTTAACCCCTGTTTCCAACTACAAGGTAGAGCTCCCACCTCCAGCAGGTTTGCTTTCATACTCACCGTCTGGCGTGGGTCTACAGAGGTGTGATTCTCCCCTGACTGCAAATGCTTTGCAAAGAAGCTGTCGGGTACAGGAGTCAGCTTCTCGTACCGAGGATTCCTCTGGCGCTTGTTCCTGGCATCGCCAACTTCTGGGATACTCAGCCACTCTTCTTCTGTGACCTCTGCTAGCTTCCTCTGTTCAGACAGGAGTTGCCAGCATTATTGGTTGTAGAAGTGGGTTTTGTTTTTTTTTTTCCCTTTCTAAACTGCTCTTAATCCTTAATAATTGTCTTGAAATAATTCTGATCAATTACAGACCTAAATGCAAGAGATCAGATTTCCTCTAATCCAACGTACAAAGGAATTAGATGCATTTAATTAGAATTTGGGTTTAGTCCAGACTGAGATTCCAAATCTATTTTGTTCTTAAATTCAATGCTACAAATACTCAAGATTAATCTCAGTGCCTGGAGCCTTGAGTGTTTTATTACTAATCATTAAACAAAAGCTTAAACGACACATTTTATTTATAAGAAGATTCAGAGTCAGATACTGCCCAACTACTAGTTCACTGCCAAGAAGTTATCAGGCTCTCAAAGGCAGGAGTGTAGCACTCCTCCTGATGCCCCCCAGGATCCCATTGTCTCTCTCAGCCCCCCAGGGCACACTGCTGGCTCATGGCCAACCTGTCATCATCTACCAGGACCCTCAGGTCCTTCTCCACAGAGCTGTTCTCCAGCAGCTCATCCCCCAGCCTGTTCTGCACTTCACACCAAGAGAGCACTCCCACATCACTGGCTGCCAGCTTTGGGGGAGTTTCCTTGTCTTCCCAACAGAAAGTAATTCTAATCTGGAGAACAACACAGCACTTGTTTGGTAACGAACAAAATCTGAGCAATAAACACAGGACAGCCATCCACCTCCCACATGCCACAAAGATAAAAGTCCCTTTTCAGACCCTTTTTCCTTACTTTCAGGTCTGAGAACTGCTGCTGAATTTTGGGTCGTTCCATACGGTATTTTTCTATTTCTTCTTTTTCTCGTTGTTCCCTTAGGGAAGAAAAGCACTGGGGTTATGCTTAAAGTACCATGCAGCAAGGCTTTAAACAAAGCTCTGCTGTCACAGAAAGATGCCTTTCATCAGAGCTAAGAGATTAAAAACAAAAGCACATTTTTTCCAAGCTGAGATGATCCACCTTAGGCCAGAGAAACACTGTAATATTGCCTCAAGCCAGGCAATATTATAGTGTGAAAACAGGCACCTCAAACCAAGAGACCTTCAGCCTGAAGCATCCTGCTCCCTGCAGAGCAGGGAGTGAATTTAACCAGTCCAGTAATGCTGTTGCACCAGACACCCACATTCCATGGCTTTCCCAACTATTCCCAGTGTGCTGGGCAGTACGTGATGCGCCAAAACCAGCCACTCAGCTCATCCCCACAGCATCTTAATGAACTACAGTGAATCTTAATTAACTACAACGAAGCAATTCAATCACATCAACTCTCAGAGCCAGCTGTGCAGAAATGCCCATCATCTTTAAAACCTGGATGCACAGTTTGAAAGGTACAGCACCAAAACACACAAAACCCACGCAGGGACCTGAAAACACACCCAGCAGGCAAGGAACTGGGAAATGGAAAAGGGAGGGGAAAGCTCTAAGACACAAGCTAACTAGAAAACAGCCCACAGAGGTGGTGTAATTCACCCCACCTCCTTTCCTTCCTGCGTTCATCCATCCTCTTATCCAGAGCTGCATAAATCGCATCCGCTTCCTCGTCGTCCTTCTCATAGGGACCGCTGGAGAACAGGCTCCCAGCATACCCATTGAACTAAGAATTTGGAGAGAGAGAGAGGAGAAAGAAAAAGCAGTTAAAAAGAGAGCAGTACCCTCAGTTGAAGGCTCCTGTTATGTTCCTGCCACAGCCAACAGTCACCCAGAACAAGGACAATGGCTGGGCTGGCTGTTTCCAGCAACACTGCATCACACACACACATCCCTAAATAAAAGCAGCTCGTTCCTACCACCCCTCCAGGTTATTCTCCCACTGCATTTCAAAAGCAAAACTGCTTCCAAATTGCTTCTCTTTCAAAATTGATTAAGCAACACCTGAGATCCCAGTATAAGAAAGGCCATTTTCTCCCATTAACCATTTGATTTTTAACTATTGAAAAAGCCCCAAAATAACACCACACCACTCAACACACCAAAGTGGGGTTTAAACACAAGAGACTCCCAGGCAAGGAAGGCAAATCTACATCAAAGCAAAGGAGCTTCAATTTCATCTGTCCAGAATATAAAAACCCACCTCTCAAAGTACTTTTAAACTACTATTTTATTTATCTATCTCTTCCCAAGAGTCTCAGGGCTCTCTATAGATCATTAAGCCATGATATGTAGACTGAAGTCATAAGAAAACACCACAAGCACTAAGTCATCATGTATAATGAGGTCCCAATTAAGCAAACAAGGAAGATGCTGCTAACAAACTACAGGGAATTCTGGCCTTGAAACCTCAGCTCATACAGGGTTTCACAGCAGGGAGCTAACTAACTCCTCTGCCATCTCCACAGCACTGAAAGTCTCATCACCTCGTCGTAGTTGGTGTCGTTCAGATCTTCATCATCATCATCAGCCGTCTGGTTCTTCTTCATCTGGTCCCCCACCGTCCTCTTCCCCGGGGGGGCGTGACGATCGTCCACGGGGTCGTTGGCATCGCGTGCGGGGCCGATATCGGAGCGGGTGGTGAAACCTGTGGCTCTGTGTGGAGAAACCAGGAGCAGCCCTTCAGCACCCTGCAATCCCACCACTGGTGACACAGGCAGGCTACCACAGTAATAGCTTATAGCAGACAGTACCGGTGTTTTGTGAGAATGGCACCAGACAGTCCCCATCCCCACTGCTCATAAAGCCAGGGGGAAAAAACATCCTTTTATAAGGAGAACTTCACCTCCCCTATGCAGAGAGGCTGGGGGAGCTGGGCTGGGTCAGCCTGGAGAAGAGAAGGCTGTGGGGGGACCTCACTGCAGCCTCCCAGTCCCTGAAGGGAGCAGAGGAACAGGAGGGGAATCAGCTTGTTAAAGGGCAGAGAATGGCAGGACAAGGGGATGGATTAAAGCTGAAGGAAGGAAGGGTTAAATTGGATATTAGGGGGAAGTTCTTTGCAGAGAGAGTGGTGAGGGGCTGGAACAGGCTGCCCAGAGAGGGGGTGGGTGCCCCGTCCCTGGGGGTGTTCAAGGCCAGGTTGGCTGGGGCCCTGGGCAACCTTGTGTAGCTCCAGGCTGGAGGTTGGTGTCCCTGCCTGTGGCAGGGGTGTTGGAGCTCTGTGATCCTTGGGGTCCCTTCCAACCCAGACCAGTCTCAGATTCTATAAAGACACTGCAGCCCCGTGGCTCACTGCTCTACCATCCACCTTGTACTACGAGATGCTCTCTCTTCCAAACTGTGTGGCTCAGCAGGACACAGCTCATCCTGCAGCCAGAGCACCACAGGGTAAGGGACTGGGCACAGGGTGACTGGGGCTCCTCAGACACCCCCAGTCAGCTGGACAGCATTTCCCAGGGCACAGACAGCAGAATCACCCCCAGCATAAGGGCACAAACAAATCAGCTGAGGACAAACACAGCTCCCACCCCGCAAAGGGCAACTCCTGGTGTGTGTGTGTCCCCATCAGAACACCCCCCGGCTGTTCCCAGCACAAACACACACGGGTTCAAGGATTCTTAACGGGGTCCCACGTACACACACAGCTACAACGCCCAGAGAGACACGATCCCCTCCCAGCTGCGGAGCCTGAAGGCACCGGGAGCTCATCCCGCGTTTCAGCGGAACCCGCCCATCCTGAAGGGACCGCGGCCCATCCCCGGGAAGAGCCCTGGCACCGGGCAGGGGCTCCACGCCAGGCACGAAACGCGGCCCGGGGGCGTCCCGGGGCCCGGCGGGGAGAGCGGGCGGCCCCCGAGGGGGAGCCGCGGCGGGGGAGGCCTAGGCCAGGCCCGGGGGGAGCGCGGGTGGCACCTCACCCGCGGCCCAGCCCCGGCACGTAGCCCAGGGGCGCAGGCATGCCCAGGAACGGCTTCTTCTTCTTGTTCATGGCGCCGCTGGCAACGGGAGCGAGACGGGAGCGGAACGAGACGAGAAGCGGAGCGGCCGGACCCAACCGGGAGAGCGGCGGTGGCAGCGGAAGCGGCGGCGGGGACAGACGACGCCAGAGAGTGGAAGGGGGGGGGCTAGCCGGGAGGACACAGCGCGGCACTTCCGCTCCAGCAAGAAGGCAAAGCGCCCCCTGCCGCCTCGGCGGTCCCGAAGGCGAGTGGTGCGTGAGGGGCGGCGCGCATGCGCTCAGCGGCCAGGCCAGCCGCGAGCACGCCCGCGTGTGCGGGGAGGCGGGGGGGTCCCCCGCACGCGCCCTCAGCGGCCGGCACGCGCCCGCACGCCCAGGGAGCCGCAGGCCGCGCCCGGCCCCGGGACCCGCAGGCCGCACACCGGGGCCGAGGCCGCCTCGTTGAGGGGCCGGTGACCCCATCCCCGGCCCGGGCAGCCTTTGGGTGAAGGGATCTTCCCGGAGCCTGCCCTGGCGGCTCCCTGTGTCCCAGAGCCAGAGAACCAGCTGGGCTGGAAGAGCCCCTTCAGAGCATGGAGTCCCACCACAGCCTCTCCCTGCCCAGCCCACCTCCAGACCATGTCCCCAAGCACTTCATCCACACACCTTCTAAACCCCTCCAGGGATGGGGACTCCACCACCCCCCTGGGCAGCCTGTCCCAGTGCCTGACAGCCCTTCCAGTGCAGAAACTCCTCCTGATCTCCAATCTGCACCTCCCCTGGGGCAATTTCAAGCCATTCCCTCTCCTCCTGTCACTGGTCACCCCAGAGAAGAGACCGACCCCGACACCTCTGCAGCCGCCTCGCAGGGAGCTGTAGAGAGCGATGAGGTCTCCCCTCAGCCTCCTTCTCTCAAGACTACAAAGCCCCAGTTCCCTCAGCTGCTCCTCACAGGACTCGTGCTCCAGACCCTTCCCCAGCTCCCTCTCTCTCCTCTGGACGTGCTCCAGCATCTCAACGTCCTTCCTGTAGTGAGGGGCCCAGAGCTGGACACAGCACTGGAGGTGCAGCCTCACCAGAGCTGAGCACAACGGAACTGTCCTGCCCTGCTGCTGCTCACACTGTCCTGACACAGCCCAGGATGCCCTTGGCCTCTGCTGCTGGTCTCACTGTCCTGACACAGCCCAGGATGCCCTTGGCCTCTGCTGCTGCTCACACTGTCCTGACACAGCCCAGGATGCCCTTGGCCTCTGCTGCTGGTCTCACTGTCCTGACACAGCCCAGGATGCCCTTGGCCTCTTGGCCACCCGGGCACGCTGCCGGCTCGTGTCCAGCCGCTGTCAGCCAACACCCCCAGGTCCTTCTCCCCCAGGCAGCTCTCCAGCTCTGCCCCAGCCTGCAGCACTGCACAGGGTTGTTGTGTCCCATGAGCAGGACTCTGCTCTTGGCCGTGTTGAACCTCATCCCATCGGTCTCAGTCCATGGATCCAGCCTGTTCAGCCTCCCTGTTTCCACCCCTGCAGCCTGGCGCTCCCTTACCCAGCCCCTACCCACGTGAACACACACAGCTGCACACCCATCATCACACGTGTGAACACACCGGCACTGGGTGGCTGTGCGTGGGATGCCCTGGGGTGCAACATGGGACACCCTGGGGTGCAACAGCCCCCACACCTCCCGTTTCCCTCCTCAGGAAGCAGGTAAAACCCGCACCGATCAGCCCCACACCCAGCAAAAAAGCCCACACAGGCCCTGAGCCAGCGGATCTGCTTGCTGATTAATTACAAACTGGATCCCTCTCCTCCTGCATTTGCAATTAGCAGAGCAGATGGTGTCCCATTCATCGAGAGCCAGCGGTGCCTCAGCCTGATGGGGCTTTGCCTGCAGCGGGGTCTGCTGCAGCCAAGGATGATGAGGACTGTGGGGCTGGGGGTGATGGGTGGGGGTGACAGGGATGCTGCAGCTGTGCTGTCACGGCACTTAAAATTTATGGTGATTATTATTATAATTATTAGGAAACAAGGAGCTGCTGAGATGGCTTGGAACAGCCCTGGGAGGTGGGCATCTCTGCTTTGGAGACCCCATATGTATTTAGCAACCCCCAGTTGGATGGGGGTAAAACATGGGCAGAAGGAACTGGGAGAACCCCAGCTGGACCTGGAGCTGGGTGAAGCCCCCAGCACTGCTCACCCTCGTTCCTCTCCCGCCTTCACTTGCAAAGCCACAATGCATGAGCCTTGGGTCCCCCCACTCCTCTCTGCTTCCCACCCACTAACCATTTCCAGGACAAATTATCTCTGGGAGCACGAGCTGGGTTTTGTGCTCATCACTTCCCAGCCTGGGGGGCTTTCACCCCCAGCTTTGCTGCATGGCAGCAGCAGGGACAGAGAGCTGAGGCATCCTGTGGGGATGGGGGGCACAGGTCCAACCCCTTGGGGTGCTGGGATCTGTCCCCTCAGGCTGCTGGTATCCAGCTCCTCTGCCTGTCCCATCCATCCTCCCAGAAGACCCCAGGATGTCTGTGAGGCCCCTGCCTCAGTTTCCCCATCCAGCAGCACCAGGAACATTTCTCCCATGTCAGGATTAACTAGCTGCCTCTCAGCAAAGTCTCCCAGCACCCTGGAGATCCGTGCCTGGCTGTGAGGGAGAACCAAAGCATCCTCATCCCTTGGGAGACGCTCAGGGTCACGGATCACAAGGGCAGAGTGGAAGGAGAGGGTTGTGAAGGGCTGGGGGCCAGTCTGAGGACTGTTCCCACCAGCAGCACCCCCGCAGCACCCAGTCCTGCCTACCAGTGCTGGTCCCTGCCAGGTTTCTGTGCTCCAAACCTCAGAGCAGAAGCCAGCTGTGGGAAGACAAACAGTCCCACTCTGCATGCTGATGGCAACCCAGCCCCCAGCCACTTCCCATCAATCTATTTTTGGGTTTTGCTGGAGGAAAAAAAAAAAAAAAAAGAGGAAAAAATCACTTTTGCCAAACAGTTGGGGTGATGAAGGGGAGGAGGGAGGGATGGAGGCTGCAGCATCCCAGCTCTCATGGCCGAGCACCCTGGAGCAAGGGCAAAGCCCATGGAAGTATCACCAGTGCCAGGGAGGGGTGCTGGACCCCCCAAAACACCCAACCCAGCAGGGGCTGCCCCAAACAACTGCTCCCCATTGCAGGAAATCCTGGCATCCCTGGCTTTGCCATGCAGCTGGGGACCAGTTCCCTGCCAGGGCAGGATTTGGCCCTGGGAGAGAGAAGCCTGTCAGCCCTCTCCAGCTTGTGTGGCTTTTATGGTGGGGCTAATAAAAGACATTGCTGTGCCAGCAAGCCTGCCCTCCTCTCTACAGCCCCAGCCACGTTCTGCTGCATCCCTGCTCTATAGAGCATCCCACGCCAGTGACCACCAGCTGAAACCCAGAGGGTCCTCACAGGGGGGCAGGTAAATCCCTGTCCCTGCCAGGGGGTGGGGGCAAAAGGGTAGGGGGTGAAGAGAACCTGTCCTCCCACCCGGCAGCAGGCTCCAGGAACCTGCTCAGCCAGTGGGGAGAAGCTGCAGGAGGGATGGGGAGAGAGGGAAGTGCCGGCTCGTTCGTTTTGGGGGTATTTCCTGAAAAACAGAGCTGAGCTGAGGGATGGTGGCTGGGTGACCCCAGCACAGGGCTGTTGTTAGGGCTGTAAATCCTCTCTCTTTACACAAGGCCAGCCCAAATCCAGGCTTTCTGTAGGTGGGGAGGTTTCCCCTCTCCCATGGCTGGCTGGTGTTCACAGCACACACACGCTCCAAGGAAGGAGAAAACACAGAATAATTTATAGGCTGAGTAAAATCAATTGTAAATGGTTTCTAATCATCTCCCTGCATGGACCTGGGGTTTGTTATGTTCTGCTGAGCACAGGGGAGAGCCAGCAGCCGGGCACTGGCTGCACATCCCGTGCACTGGAGGCACTGGGAGCTCTGGTTTGATCTTCCAACAGTGCTGGAGCAAGGCAGGGATGAGTGGTTGAGGATCCAGCCCTTGAGCATCCCCACCAGCCTGGCTCTTGCTCTTTGAGCACCCCCATGGGTTTCTCCTGGGGTTTCCCTTTGCTACCCCAGCCCTGACACCAGGCTGCTGCAGGGATGTGGCCGAAAGCCCCGCGGGGTTATTAATTAGCAGTCACTCTAATTAATGTAATGAAGGCAGCCGAGGGGACGGTTGGGTGGGAAGCCAGGGGGGTGAGGAGAAAGCCCTGAGCTTCTCCTCAAGCCACAGCAAAGGGGGGGTGGGCATCAAGCAAGAGGTGGCTTGTTCCCACGGTGGGAAGGAGCAGGGCCATCCGCAGAGTGTGTGCTGCTGGCATCACCCTGCCCAACAAAAACACCTTGAAACGGGGTGAGAAACGGAGAGGAGATGCTTCCCCCCTGGTGCAACAAAACCTGAAGGGGCAGAGGTGCCATGGCACCGGTTAAACACACAGACACCACCCACACAGACCTGCTGCTGGCTCTGCGAGTCAGCACAGAGCATCTTAACTCCTCAGCAGCGCTTGTGTGGATTGGGAATGAAACCCTGGGGCCACCAGCGGCAGCTGCTGCTGGGTGCTGCTCTCTCCTGTCCCCCTGCTCCTGGTTTGGGACTTCCCGAGCTGCGGAGGGTGAGGGTGGGCAGGGGATGCTGCGCACCGCGGTGTTGACACACGCGTAACCACTCCCAGAGGCTTGGAAGGGAAAAATCATCCCTGGGATGGGAGTGGGAGGCCGAGCTCACGGACTGCAGATCACGCTGGGGGCCGGTGGCTCGGGATCCATCCCAAAGCCCGGCGAGGAGCCGCCCAGCCCCCGGCCGGGGTGCTGCGGAGGGGTCGCCACAGCACGAAGCCGCCTCTGTGTCCCCGGGGCAGAGCGCAGGCGGCGGCTGCTTCTCCCAGGACAAGAGGAAAACAAACCCCAGGGCTCTCCTGAGGCTGGAGATTCATCGTTAAACATCACACAGCGCGGTAAGAACGCGGCTGCAGGGCTGGCTCGGCACTGGGGTTTATTTCCCAGCACTGCTCCCCAGTGCCTGCTGAACTCCTGCCTGGAAGCCTGGAGGCAGCATCACCTCTGTGTGCCCCAGGGCCATGCATGGGGACAGGGCACCCCAGGGGTACCCGGGGGTACTGGGGGTACCCAGAGCAGCACAGGCTCCTCGCCTGAGCCCTGGGAGGTAACAGGGTCTGAATTTGGCCACCCCAGCCCTGGGTACATTGGCACCTGCAGCCAGTACTCTGCTTGCTGGGTGGAGGTGCCGCTGCTTTGTGCTCTGGAATGGGATGGTTCCTTGGATTCCAGACCTGGAAGTGGGGAAAAAAAGCTAAGTCAGGGGCTGGGTTTTAATCCCTGTCTGCTCAGCTACTAAATTAACACTTTTGGAGCCTGTTCTCACTTGATTATCACCCCGTGCCGTGAAATCCTCTGAAGACAGGATGTCCTACTTAGCGAAATCAACTCCACATTAGGTAAATATACTTCCTGAAATTTTAATTAGTCCCATGCAAGGATGCAGAGGGGCCCTGAGGATGCGTCTGCAGCACCTGCTCCCCTCCACACCCCGAGCTGAGCACCAGCACACCGCAGGGAGCTTCACTGGAGCCAGCGGTGGGCAGGTGCTGAGCTCCCACTGCAGCTGCGAGGGAGAGAGGTGCCTTTGAACGGCTCCCCTGAAGCCACCTTAGATCCCAGAGACAATTAGCAGAGGCTGCTAAAGGATCTTCAAGATGGAGCTCACACCCTTAGCGATCCAGAGGGAGCAGAGCTGGCGTCAGCTGGAGGTTTGCTGGGAGTAATCCCCAGGTGGGAGAAGGCTCAGGCGTGCAGGTTGCTTGCCAGCAGCATGCTGCTGATGCTACTGGGCTGGCCCTCATTAAAATCACCTTTTAGTCCAGAGTTGTCTTGAGGCAAGAGCTTTTGGAGCTGGACTGTTTCCCAAAGTGCCTGGAGATTTGGGCAGCTGGATGTGGTGGGTGCAGAGGGTTCCTGTGCCAAGGGCTCGTGGTCCTGCCTACCAGCCTGCTGGTCCTGGGCCATCTCCAATGGATCCATCACCAGTGAATCTGCCCAAGCCCCTCCTGCCTCTGGTCTCTGTTGCCCCAGAGCAGCACGCTCAGGTTTGTGGGGTTTTCACTAGTTTCTGCTGTTCAAGGCATTGTGAGCTCCGACTGTGGGCAGGGTGAGGAGTGAAGGTGAAGGTGATGGTGAAGGTAAAGGTGAAGGCCTGCTAAGCATTCTCCAAAGCTCCAGGGCTCCCAGTTATTTCCCAGTTCTGTTGTTTCCCATTGCTTCTGCTCCCCCCATCTGCTCCCCTCAACATCCTAAAAACAGGTGTCACTTTGCCCATTCCCCTGACCCAGGCTGACTAAATGAAGGGCGTCACGCTGCAACCGCCTGATCCCTCCCACAAGAGGGTGGTGACACTTGAGGGGCACCAGCCAACCCATCCTCACCCCAGGAGCAGCTCTCCCTGCATCCCAAGGGATGCGACCGAAGGTGGCAGCAGAACGCGGAGCAGCGGGATGCGCGGGCAGCTTTTAGCTCAGCATTCCCTGTCCATGGAATCCCTGACTTTGCAGCCTGGCCGGGTGTGCAACCAGCTCCCAGATCCCACACCAAGCACGCAGTGGCAATCAGAGCACAGCAAATCGATTCGAGCCCATCAGTACCTTGCAACGTAAATAATAAATCGGATTCCATCGGCAGCTGAATCCAGTTAGTGAGCCCTGAAATCGGGCTCAGAGCAAACAGAGAGCTCCGGGCTGCTGTAATCACAGGGGCTGGAAGGGCCCTCCAGAGCTCATGGGGTCCAACCCCCTGCCAAAGCAGCTCCCCAGCTCATATTGCACAGGGCGGCGTCCAGACGGGGCTGGAATCTCTCCAGAGATGGAGACTCCACACCCCCTGGGCAGCCTGTCCCAGGGCTCCCTCACCCTCCCTGGGGTAAAGTTCTTCCTCTGCTCTAACTTGCAGCCATTGCCCCTTGTGCTGACTCACCCCCATGGAAGTGCTTAAAAAAGGGGGAGATGAGGTACTCAGGGATCTGGTTTAGCACAGGATGGGATTGGTTGGGCTTGATGATCTTAAAGGTCTTTTCCAACCTTGTGATTCTGTGACTGAAATACAGTGGGACCAGCTAAACCTCCCCACCTCATAAAGCATCCAACAGCAAAGAGCAGCTTCTTAAAAATATATATGTTTTTAAAATTTTATTTTCTTACTGGAAAGAATTAAAATCTTGTTTTAACTTCTTCACTCTTCACTTTTCACTCTTCATTCTTGCTGTGAATGGGTTCTGAAGGTGGGAAACGTGCATCACGCTGCCTCACCATGCCCTGGCTGATGCTGGCATCGTGTGTGTCTTCTCATTGGATTAAGTTGCAAATTCACAATTTCCTTTTGGGAAACAATATTAAAAAAAAAACCCCAACCCTCTGTGCTGAGAGGAAGGAGGCAATGCAGGCTGTGCTCTCAAATAATTACAGGCTGCCTGGAAAACAGCCGTGACATGCCCAAATCCAATTAGAAATGCAGCTGCATAAACCTCCAAAGGAAAGAGCTGCCCTGCTCTGAAGCCACCTTCATGTCCCAAGGAGCAGAAAACAGGGAGTGATGCCTCGGATGTCCTCTGCTAGTAAATCTCATCCTTGGGAAGGTGCAGGTCTCACGCTGTGGGCAGAGGCTGCCCTGCACAGCCAGGGATGGAAGGAGACCGCAGGCACCACCCAGGCTTTGTAACCTGGAGCTGCGGTGTCACCTGAAGCCACCCCCATCCCCCAGCCACGGGCTTTGGGGCTGTATTATCAGCGTGACAATAGATTCTTTTCAGGGAGAGAGATTTTCAGAGCACTAAGTATTTCCCAGCCCAGTCAGCTGAGCACCATCCATCACCCTGCGCCAGGCAGAAGGCTGCAGGCTCGAAGCTGTTTCTGACTCTGTCTCCCTGCAAGTGCCTTAACAAACCCATTTTAAACCCTTGGCACAAAAATTCGGGGAGGGAAGGGGGGGTGTTGGGATACCCCCTCCATGGCATTTGGTTTGCAAGCATCAGTCCCTAGACTGTGGGGCTTGCAGAGAGGAGGGGGGTCCCCGACATCCCGCTGCATCCACAGCCCCCAGCCCAGCGTTTGGATGCCAGGGAGGCTTTGAGAAGGCAAAGGTGACACCCCAAAAGGGATGGGACATCCCAAGGCCACCAACAGCCACCTGCCCCACCACCAATAGCTGGTGCCATTCCTCCCCCATCACTGGGTGCTCCCTTTTCCTGCTGACGAGCCGTTTTCATTAACGAGCAGACAAGCAAAGCAACAGAGAAATTAGCCACTCTTCTCCTCAGACAAATGACTTCCGTCTGAAGGCTTTTTATCTTCCCCCTCTCATCCTTGCAGGGCTGCAGCGGGAGGAAAGCTGATGGTTAATTACTTCCTTTATTCCCTGACAAACGAACGTGCTGAATCATCCCATCCTTGCACCCTCTCTGGAGGCTGGTGCAGGGGAGGGACAGGGCTCACGGTGACATTGGTGCTCTCCCAGCCCAAAGCCATTTGCATGTGGAGGGAAACCTGAATGTCCAGAGGTCTCTGGAGCCCGTGTCACCAGCTTATCCCCTTCCCAGTGTGGGGGGAAGAAGGGAGCCTGAGGTGCTTTGAGCTTCCCCAGCAATATTCTGGGTTTGGGTTCAGTGCACAGGCTTTTCCCCCTCTGTTGTTTAACTCCTGTTTAACTGCAGAAAACCCTTGATCAAACATTAACAGACCCAAACCCACACCAAAACCCAAGGCAGAGATGTTCTGCCACAGGAGGGATTGAGTCCCTAACCCAAGAGTGATGCTGGGTGCTGTAACAGCCAAAGCTGGCTGGGGCACAGAGCAGGTGTGGTGATGCTTGGGACCACATCATCTCCCCAGCCCTCCCTGGGCAGCCCCAAGGGTTGGGATCTTCGGTGATGCTTGGGACCACATCATCTCCCCAGCCCTCCCTGGGCAGCCCCAAGGGTTGGGATCTTCCTGAAAACCCTTTGGAATCACAGACAGCTGAGTGGTCCAGGCTTCCCCCACCGCAGCATCACCAAGCATGGGCAGGGCGGTAGGTTGGCACTGGACCTGCTTGTGGGTGACAATGATGAAGCAGCACTGGATGTTTCAGAGCACACAGAACCTTTCCTGGATCGGTGCAATTACCACCAGAAAAATGAAGGCAAGCAGAGGCTGGGAACAGCACAGCACTTATTTTTAATAACAGCTTGGCGTAATCTGCACACATTTCTCAAGCTACATTAGCCTTTTCCTGCCAAGCCCTGTCTTTAACCATATTTCTCTTGGAAGATTTCTGCCATGGCTTGAAAGCTCCACGTGTAGACAGAGATTGAGGGAGAACTGGGAATTTCAGACTAATGGAAAATAGGTTCTTTCTTTATTTGCTGCCTGCAATGAGCAGTATTGCCCTGACTGCTCTCTTGCAGAGGTAAGAGGAGAAATCATAGAATCACAGAATCCCAGGGGTTGGAAGGGACCCCCAGAGCTCATGGGGTCCAACCTCCTGCCAAAGCAGCTCCCCAGCTCATATTGCACAGGGCGGCGTCCAGACGGGGCTGGAATCTCTCCAGAGATGGAGACTCCACACCCCCTGGGCAGCCTGTCCCAGGGCTCCCTCACCCTCCCTGGGGAAAAGTTCTTCCTCTGCTCTAACTTGCAGCCATTGCCCCTTGTCCTGTCCCCACAGACACTGACAAGGGGCTGCCCATTTCCCCCTGCATCCCATCCTTCAGATACTGATAAACATTAATAAGGTCCCCCCTGAGTCTTCTTCTCTCCAGGCTGAACAGCCCCAGCTCCCTCAGCCTTTCCTCACAGGGGAGATGCTCCAGGCCCTTCAGCATCTCTGTCCCCCCTCTGGACTCTCTCCAGGAGATCCCTGGCTGTTTGATCCCAGGGAGCCCAGAACTGGACACAACACTACAGGTGGAGCCTGAGCAGGGCAGAGCAGAGGGGGAGGAATGCTAACACCAGGGCTGAGGGGAGGGGGGATTGTCATTGTAGGTTCTTTGCAGGCTGCACACACGGTTTGTGGCCTGATGTCCTCACATGGCTTGTTCACTGAGAGCAGCAGCCCCAGCTGGCTGGTGGCACCGAGCTGAGCCTGGCTGGGGACTCCAGCCCCATCCACAGCATCTCCTGTGTGAGCATTTGGGAAGCTTCTATCAGTTTGGAGAGCTGAGATTCATTTTTCCAGGTGCCACACACACACACAGAGCTGTGCAGCGTGGATCTGAGTGGGATTGACCCTGTAGCTGTACTAGCACAGCAAACAGCCACACAGCCCAGCACGAAGCACGGGCACTACCAACCGTGGCATGTTTACAGCCCTGGCTGGCAGCAGATGATCAGCTCATGATGTGCCTAAAGCTGCCACTCAGAGGGGAGCGTGGCTTTGGAAGCAGCATCCCACAAGCTGGAGTATTCCCCATCCTGAAACAAGGGTGAGGGTGCTGCCCGGTGCTGCCGTGGGTCTGTGGTGGGGAGCGCTCTGTGGAGTGAAGCATTGTGGCACAGGGACCCACCTGTCCCCATCCTGGGCACCTGGTGGTGTCCCCATCCCTGTCCCACCCCAGCCCAGCCAGACCCCTGGCACCTCTGCGGCTCCGTGGGCTGGCAGTGACAGTCCCTGGCTGGGGCTCCGGTGCGATGGCTGCGGGAATCTGCCTCCAAAAATACTCCTGGGGTGCCACCCCGGGGGAGTGATGGGTGCTGGCAGCAAGGTTTGCTGGGTGCCCACTCAGGCTGCGGCCACCCACCAGAGCCCGTGTGGTACTCACAGGGATGAGCATCCCCCTTCACCCGCCCCGCTGGCACCCACCGGGGAGCTGCAGGGCAGGGGTGGGGGCAGAGGGAACACCCAGGCGCTGCTTTCTGCTCTGTCACCACCAAAACCAGGAGCAAAACTGCATGGACGGTGCCCGCCGGACCCTGGTGTCCCCCCGACCCTGGTGTCCCCCGGACCTGTCTCCAGGGTGGGTGGGGGGGGAGCGGGGATCGGGGGGGATACCCCCGGTGCCCTCCGCGCAGGGATCCAGGCGGACGATGCCCGAGCATCCTCGGGGAAGGGGCGAGGGAGGCGGGCGGCAGCTCGGGGGGCAGCACGGAGCGGGCTGGCGGCGGCGCGGCGCGGCGGGCGGAGCGCCCGGGGGTGGCGGAGCGCGGCACCGCCCCCGGCGCGGGCACCGGGGCGGGGCGGGCCGGGAGCTTCCCGGTGCCGGCGGCGGCGCTGGGGGGCGCGGGGCTCCGTCCCCGCCTGAGCGCGGCCCCGCTGCGCGGAGGATGAGCTGCGGCCAGCCCAAGGACATGGAAGGTACCGGGGCAGGGGCGGGGGTGGGCTCAGGTGCGCGGCGGGATGCGCCTTCCCCAGCCCCGAACACGGCGGGCACAGCCCCGGGGGGGATGCCCCCTCCATCCCGGCCGTCTGCCCGCCCTCCACCCCCTCCTCGGTGCTGTCCCCTTCGTCCTGGGGGCTGCCCCTCCTTACATCTCCCGGTGCTGCCCCCTCCATCCCGGGAGGCTGCCCCCCATCCTCTCCCCGGCGCTGCCCCCTCCATCCCAGGGTACGTCCTCCAGCCTGGGTGTCTGCCCTCCATGCCCAGGTCTGCCTCTCCACACCCCCCTCTTTGCTGCCCTCAGCATCCCAGGCACGGTCTGTCCCTGTCTCCTATCCCCAGAATTAAGGGATGCTAGTGAAATGGGCTGGGAAATTTGGCTGGAGCGAGGGGGTGTGGGTGTGAGGGCAGGGCAGGCCTGGGGGTGCTGGAGCAGGGCAGGACCCCTGGGAAGAGCATGACAAGGTGGAAGGGGGCTTGCTGCAGTCAGGGGTGTCCATGCCTGTGGGCTCCCACCCCTGCCTTCTCCCGGGAGAGCCTCCTCTGCCCAGAACCACCCCGAGGTCCTGCCTGCTGCCTTCACCCCACAGTCTCTTGGCTGCCCAACCTAAAAGAGATCCCCTGTCCTGGCGTTCTCAGGGACCACCTGGCAGTATCTACAGGGGCTCAGGGGCACTGACACCCCCAAAGACACACAGTCACCCCCAGTGTCTGTGCCCCTGGGCACCCCTGTTGCAGCACTGCCTGCCCCTCCATGCAAGAAGGCAGGACCCACGCAGGGTCCCCTGGTGTGCACCCCGGGCACTGTTGCACAGGGAGGACAGAGAGGGCATCTGCCTTTTGTTCCTTCCCTCCTCCTTCCTCGGGAGGCACCAGCAGTGAGCAGCCACCAGCCTGAGCTCCGTCCCTGCTCGAAGCTCCAGTCTCACCTCCACAAGGAGAGAATTCAGAGGGAAACACTGTCTGCCATGCTCATCACAGCCAGGGCCCGGGCCAAGTACCCCCAGGGGAACCTGCAGAGGCTTGAGGGGTGTCAGTCCTGTCTGAATGTGGTCTTGTCCTCCTCGGGGCCAGCAGGTCTTAGGGAGTGGCTCAGGGCAGGGTCTGGTCCATAAGGACATGCTGTGGGTACAGCTTTGAAGATTACATTGAAGAGCATCGCTGTCTCCTCAGTGTGGGTGCCAGGGGACTCTGCATCAGCTCTTCCCTGCACCAGGGTGAAGCCATGTGGAAGGCACAGAGGTCACCAGGGCAATGGCAGTGCCAGCCAGGGCAGGGTGAGTCCCTCACAAAGCTGCTCAGTGAGCAGAGCGGATTCCCCGTCCTGGGAGTCCCTGGAGAGCTCTGGTCTTGTCCACACTTCACCTGCCTGGAGAAACAGAAGAGGGATGACCAGCTCCCTGCGAGGCCCCCTCTGACTGCCGGCAGATCTCTCGCCCCATTTGGTGCTCAATGTCTCTTCCCTCACAGGCACCAGGAGCTGGGCAAACTGACAAAGGGGTTTCATTCGCTGTGAAGCTGGTTCCAGGCTTCTCCCAGGGATCACCCCTAACCCCAGGACGCAGGGCTGACCCCAAGAAGCCCAGCTGCCCCCCAGGGCAGCTCCCCAGCAGCAAGACAGGTGTCTCTGGGACATCCACGCGTTCGACAGTGACAAAGACGCAGGGAGATGTCACGCTGGGAAGGGGTGGGCAGAGGAGGGAGCTGGATGCAGTCAGTGCATTGCCTGTCCAGGCATTAAACTCCCCTCTCCGTGCCCCTGCCTGCTCCTCCTGCAGCTTGGCTGCCTCCTGCTGCATCCCCTGGGGCAGGTGCTGGGTACCCACGGGTGAGCAGTGCCCACAGAGGGTATCTCGAAGCTGTCTTGCTGGTAGTGAGCAGCCCGTGCCTGGCAGGACCAGCCTGGGGATGCTTTCACTGGTGTGTGCTGCCACATCCTGCCCCGAGGTGCTGGTCCCCAGGAGGTTTTCAGTCTCTCTCTCCCAAGCAGTGACTGCTGCTGCTCTGAGTCTCTCTGGTGCTCACGTTTCACCAGCCATAAAAGTGTCTGGAGAGGCAAAGGCTGGGAGAGGCAGCGTGCCAGGCAAGGGCAGGGAGTGGCATCTGTCCCTGCCGCTGCTGCAGACCCTGTCCCAGCATTCCGGGCAGGTGGCCACTGGTCCCCCTGGTGTGACCCAGCCCCTGGCTTCCCCCTCTGCTTGTCCTGTGTTACTGGAGAGATGCCCAAAGTGGATCAAAGAGACGCTGAGGGAAAATGAGCTGGTGTCAGTTCTCCAGACCGTGGGCAGGCGGTGGAGTGTCCATCCCACAGGGACCACAGAGCAGCTCGTGGGGACCCAGAAAGATGGGGACACAATGTCCATGTGAGGATCAGAGCCGAGCTCTCCCCTGTCAGCTCCAGCTTGGGCTCAGCTGGCCCAAAGGCTCCCACAGCCCCATTTCAAGGTGCCGTTCCCCACGCTCAGCACAGCGTCTGTTCACCAACCCTCACTGCCAGCTGCAGGCACCCCCTTTCTCCCCAGACCCCAACCATTGTTGTAGCCACAAGAGCTTTGTCTGGGTGCAGGAGCAGCCCCTGCTGAGCCCTGCAGCCCCTGCCTGGGAAGGATGCTCACCACCACATTGCCTCATTTCTTGTCCTCCTGCATCCCAAACACCCCAAGTCACCGGTGACCCCAGTGCTGCCACGCACAGGCTTGCTACAGCTCCACTCAGCCCCAGGGTGCTTGGATGCTTGGCAGGGCTGGTGTCCCCCACCGCAGCCCCCCAGGCTTCCCATCTATCCTAGTGCCAGCTGGCCCTGCCGTGGGATTAGGCTGGAGCACGCAGAGAAAACACGGAGCATCTCTCCGGATCAAACGCCCACAGGGCAGCAGGGAGGGGGTGTAATTCACCCCCCCGCCCCCCCCCCATCCCCGTGCGAGCCTGGCTGGGGGCTGCCTGGCGCTGGAGCCGGGGCGAGCGTGCAGCCACCATTTACTGGCAGTGGGAGAGAGGCAGCCGGGGGAGTCAGTCAGGTGTGGACGAGGTATGAGGCGAGGCAGGGATGGAGCCGTGCTCGTGACAGCCCCGGTGCTGCCGAGCGCTCACGCACATCCCTCCTCCCGCCAGGATGCAGCAGGGCCGGCCGTCCCTCTGCTGCGTCTCCACCATCCGCAGCTCGCAGGGTGCACCCGAGCCAGGTGAGGGGGGCTTCGGGGCATGGCTGGGGGGGAGAGGGGTCTTCAAGGCACGGCTGGGGGTGCTGCAGGGACGGCAGGGTGAGGGGGAGATGCTGCATGTGCATCCCCAGCCGGCGGGCACAGCCTCCGGCTCGGCAGGGAGATGCGCGGAGGGGATGGAGGGCGGAGGGGATGGAGAGCTCCCCCTTACCCCCAGCCATGCTGAGTGCCGCCGGGTGATGGGGAAGTTGGGACCCAAGGTCTGGGCTGGAGGAGCTGCTGGGGGAGCTGCCGGAGGCTCCGGGCTCCTGCCTTTCCTCTCGGCTTGTTTTCCCTTTCCCCTTCCACCCCTCTCTCCCCTCTGCTCTCGCTCCGGCTCTCTCACCTCCAGCCGTGTTTGCTGGAGGAGCAGGGATGCCCGCGTCCTGCTGCTGGCCCCAGATGCCCCATAGCCCCTATGACACAGGTCCTGATGATGGCCAAAGCCCCGGACCCCGCGGCTCCCTGTGAGCCTTCCTGCAACACAGCCAAAGGACACGCCTCTGGCATCGGCCCCTCCAGACCTGCCGGGTCCACATCTGCCCCAAGGAGACAGTTTTCAGCTCGGGGGTCGCCCAGCGTGGCCGTGGCAGGGCTGGGTGCTCAGGGTGCTGGGGGCAGGGCTGCTGGGGGCACCTCAGGCATCCTTGGCCAGGGGAAATACAACCTGCTGCAGTCTGCACCCGCTGGGTCCGGGTGTGGGGAGTCATCAGGGACACCCCCAGCAGAGACTGCCTCTGCCTTTCCTCCACACCGAGCTTCCCCATGGATCCCCCTTCAGTCTGTTTTCCATGAAATCACTTCCCCAGCTGTCAGCTGGGTCCCCTGCCTCAGTTTCCCTGTGGCGATGCTTGGCACTGGGTGCGTTTCAGGGAGAAGGCAGTGTTATGTGGTCTGGACAGCCTGGGACACATGGACACGTCAACAACTGTTTCCTGCTCCGTTTTCACTTCTTTCCATCGGTTTGTCTCCCCTTGCATGAAGGTGTGCCCAAGAGGTCTCTGCAACCTCTCCCCTCTTTAACCCCACCAGTGATGGAAATGAGCTGCAGCAGGTTTTCTCCAGCCCTTCTGCTCTCCTGGGGTGGGGGGATGACCCCAGAGGTGGATCTTCTTTGGGTGCTGCTGTGCTTTCAGTGGTGGTTCATGACTTGCCTGGCTTGCTGTGGTAGGAGCTGGGGGATGCTCAGGTCTTTGCTGTGGATCAGTGCTGCTTATGTCAAGCCAGCTGGCTTTTATCCAGATCAGACGAGCATGTGAGACCCTAATACCCATGTGTCCTCCTCCCACAGCAGCTGGGTCCCTTCAGCCTCCACCAAAGGAGAGCTTTGCATCCTCATCGCAACCTGATTCCCTCCAGCTTCTTAAAATGCAAGGGGTGAGGGACAAAACCCACTCCTCATGGGCAAATGGCTCTTCAAGGGCCATCGTAGAGGGGCTGGTGGGTCTGGCCATGGCTTGGGTGTGCAGTCTGTGTGTGTCCCCAAGCTGCCACGGTCTGTGCTGAGTGGGGGTGACTAACCTGCATCCCCTTCTGCATCGGGCTGGGGTTGATCTGCTTCCCATCCCACAGCGGTTTAGTCATCCTGGTCCATGGAGAGCCGCCCTTCCCCTCTGCCCCCTCCCCGGGTCTCGCCCCGCAGAGCGGTGCCGACAGGAGGGAGGTGACAGCCAAGCCAGGAGCATCGGCTGCGGGTCCCCGCGGGTGTCACAACAGGCATCCCGCATGCAGCCTGTGTGTGGGCAAACATCCTGACAGCTCCTGGCGACACCTGGGGCTGAGGGAAGGGAAGGGAAGGGAAGGGAAGGGAAGGGAAGGGAAGGGAAGGGAAGGGAAGGGAAGGGAAGGGAAGGGAAGGGAAGGGAAGGGAAGGGAAGGGAAGGGAAGGGAAGGGAAGGGAAGGGAAGGGAAGGGAAGGGAAGGGAAGGGAAGGGAAGGGAAGGGAAGGGAAGGGAAGGGAAGGGAAGGGAAGGGAAGGGAAGGGAAGGGAAGGGAAGGGAAGGAAAGGAAAGGAAAGGAAAGGAAAGGAAAGGAAAGGAAAGGAAAGGAAAGGAAAGGAAAGGAAAGGAAAGGAAAGGAAAGGAAAGGAAAGGAAAGGAAAGGAAAGGAAAGGAAAGGAAAGGAAAGGAAAGGAAAGGAAAGGAAAGGAAAGGAAAGGAAAGGAAAGGAAAAGGAAAGGAAAAGGAAAGGAAAGGAAAGGAAAGGAAGGGAAAAGAAGAAGGGTGAGATTTGGTGGGGGGGGGAAGGCTGATTTCGGCCGGACCCATGGGGTAGAAGAGGGATTTTGGAGTGGCTGGGCACGGGGTGGAGGGGCATGGTGGCCGTGTCTCACCCCCCTTCCCTCTGCAGCTGCCGCCGCTCACTTCAGCTTCTGCCGCAGCCTCCTGGAGCACACGGTGTCGGCCGAGAACCTCAGCTACCGCCTGCAGAGGAGCCCGGGCAGCAGCCTCACCTGGCACGACGGCCGGAGCCAGCGGAGCGAAGGCGGCCGGACCGTCAAGCTCCTGCGGCAGCCGGGCACCGAGGGCTCACAGGTACCCACTGGGACCCCCCCAGACCCTGCCCCAGGGCTGCCCGTGGCTCCTTGTCCGTCCCCCCATCAACCCATCAATACCTTGCAAGAGCATCCCTGCTTTCCCTGCAGTATCAATCCTCTAGATCCTAGTTTGCCCTCGTGATTATTGGCCATTTAATGACAGAAATACACATGAATGCAGTAATTCCTCCCCACCAGGCTGGGGGCTGAGCTGGGGTGAGCTCTGTGCAGCACCTCCTCTCCACACCTGGAGCTGGGACTTAAGGCAATTTTGCAGTGAGGGTGTCAGAACGAAATTCCTCATAATCCCTTAAAATCCCTGAGCACTGGGGTATGGGTCTTAGCCAGGTTTGCACCACTGACCTCCAAAAATTCGGACCTTTATTGCATTAATGAGGCTGCAAGATGAAGGTTTCCAGCCGTTTGCTCTCTGCACAGCCATGGGAAGGAGCATCTTCCCGGTGAGCAGCTCCTGGGGCTTCCTACCCCCTTCCTAATGCCCTGGGAGAGGTGTTTGGAGGCAGCCAGGGACCACAAAACCAAGGGAAACCCAACTGCCCCAGGCTTTCAGCCTCCAAAGGGAAGATGCTTTTGCATCTTGAGGGCCTGGAGGGTTTGGCACTGGAGGAGAGCAGGGTCCCACCATCACGCTCACAAAGGTGGCAGACCCTTGTGTGCCCCTGTCTTGTCACCACTGTGCCTCTTGTCCCTGTCACCCCTTCAAGCACCCTGATGGCTCCTTCCCTCTCAGACCTCTGTGAAAAGCAGGGGCACAGCGCTGCCTGCACCACGCTGCCTGCCTGGGCACACACCACACTCCTCAGGCCAGCTGCATTCACCATGGCTCTCCCTCCCCTGCCTCTATGGGGTATGGCAGGGGGAGAAAGGAAGTGTTCCAGGCCAGGTTGGCTGGGGCCCTGGGCATCCTTGTGTAGCTCCAGGCCTGGAGGTTGGTGTCCCTGCCTGTGGCAGGGGGTTGGAGCTCTGTGACCCTTGGGCTCCCTTCCAGCCCAGACCAGTCTGTGACTCTATGATTCTATGAAAGGCTTTAATTTTACTGCAACCAAGGAAAAACACCCAAGAGAAGAGAGGTGATGTGAACTGCTCCTTGCAGCGCCCAGGGAACAGTCTGTCCAACCCCCCTCTCAACTCCCCCCAGCCACCTCCTGTCTCCCCGTGGGAGCAGCCCCTGAGCCCTGCCGCCCGCTCTCCTCAGCACCTATTCACGGCTGAGAGTTTATCAGAGAGACAGCACGGCTCAGCCGGCTGGAAACAGAGCCTGTGAGTCATTACACCTCCCCTTCCCACCCGGGCAGCGCAGGGGCTGGGGGGGGCAGGACGGGGAGGGGGGGGTCCAGGCTGCAGTGGGGGTGATGCACCCGGAGCCGGCAGCGTTTCGGGGATGCTGGGGTGGGTGTGATGGGCGAAGCGCTCGCAGACAGAAGCACGCCCAGGGAAATTGCAGGTTGGTTGTCAGCTCCTCCCTGGTGCCTCAGAGGGTCAGTTGGATAATAGCCGCCTCCTCCCCAGCGCACGCTCTCTGGAGCGCTCAGCCGAGTGTGAAGGAGCCCAGCAGCCCGGCCCAGGCTGCATCCAGGCAGCTCCTGGGCTCAGGCTGCATCCAGGCAGCTCCCAGGATGTGTCCTGGGAGGTGGGCAGCTGCTGGGGGTTCCCCCAAAGGTGAGGGTTTGGTGGGGAACCCAAACTGCCTGCATCGTCTGTCGCATTCTCCATCTGCTTTGGGGATGGACTCCCTGGTTATTCATTTAAAGCCTCCCAACTTTGACTTCTTCCCTCTCACTGGAACGTCCCAGCTGGCACTGGTGGGGTCTCTGGAGGAAGGGGCCTTTGCCAAGCCCACCCAGGTGCTCCCCTGGGCACCAGCCCAGGTGGGCTCTGTGGGCTGAGCATCCATCCCAGATCCCACTGCCCTCTGCTGCCTTCTCTTTGGTAAGCACCCTTCTCTGCCCATTCAGGGGGGCACCGGGGGACCCTGGGCCCTCCCCCAGGATGTCTCCTGAGCTCACACAGTCCTTGGAGATGAGCAGGCAAAGGGGGTTCAGGCTCTTGCCTATAACAGGAGGGTTAGGTGGCTCCTGGGTGTGGGGTCTGGGTAGGGCAGGACCCCCACCTTGGCATCCCCCACTTCCTTCCCTGTCTCCCATCCTGGTTCCTCTGGTGCTGCTATTTCGGGGTGAGCCCAGAGACCCCAGAACATGCAAAGCCAAAGCCTGGCAGCAATCCTGAGCCACCAGCCAGCATCTCCCATCCCTGTGGGCTGACCTCCCAGCCGAGGCGTTTTTCCTCCTCGCAGCCTTGAACCCCACTAACCTCTCCCCCTCCTGCTCCCCACAGGGCCGTGCCTGTGACCACTATGGCATCTACCACACCAGCCCCACGCTGGGCAGCCTGGCCAAGCCAGTGGTGCTCTGGACCCAGCAGGATGTGTGCAAATGGCTGAAAAAGCACTGCCCACATAACTATCTCATCTACGTCGAGGCGTTCTCCCACCACGCCATCACAGGTACAGCAGGCACCCCCACTTAACAGCCAGTACTAATTGCCATTAGCATGTGCTCCAGGGAAACAGCTGTTTGGAGGTTTGGGGTTCAGAAGAAAGATGTACCCCCCCCTCTTTTGTGTCCCTTCTGCCCACAGACATGCAGCCAGGGTGAGGGCTGCCCGGGGCAGGGGGACACCCACCCAGGCTGGGCAGGAGGCATCTGCCAACAGGGGTGAGCTGCAGGGCAGGCTGGAAGTTGTTTAAAAGAAGCATAAATTGCCCAGGGGGGAGATTGTGGTTTATAGGATGAGGCAGAGTCTTCTCCTTGCCTAGATTAACAGGAATATTTTCATAGTTTTTTTTAATTCTGAAGGTTTTAGCAGAAGAAGGAAGATCTCTGCCCAGCCAGAGCCCGTGTTGCAAATGCCTTCATCCAGGTCTGGATACACCTCCCAGCCAAGTCTGTGGAGGAGAGTTACTTACAGGACCTGCTCCCTTCCCTTTTCCCCCTGGAAACACTGACTTTGCCCTCAGAGTACCAGCATCATCCCAGTCCAACTGCAACACGTGCAGGGCAGGGAGAAAGCAGCAGGGAAAGGAGGGCTGGAGCTGCCCGGGAGGGATGCAAAGCCCTAATGCAAGAGCTCAGCCAGCCCTTGCATGGGAAACAAAGGCAGCATTAGCAAATGTGCGCTGGGAAACAAGGACAAAAGATGGTTGTAAATCCTTCAGTTAATAGCCCCCGGACTGGAGGAGAGTGGCTCAGAGCGGCTCTGAGTGGGGACGGTGGCAGCTGCGCTAATGCATTTTGATGGGTACCCCTGTCCCCCCGGGATGGGCAGCCCGCACCGGCCCCTGCGCTGGGAAACGCGCCTCCTGATGCGGGAGGTGGAGCAGAGCAATAGAAAGCTGCTGCCCGTGGGGATGGGTTGTGTGGCTGCCTAAGCCAACTCCATGTCCCCAGGCTGGGGAGCCGGGGCTGCCGGCCAGGGCGCCCCGAGAACGGGGCCACCCTGCGAGGCGTCTCCATCCAGGTGGTGAAAGAGCAGCTTAGGATTCCTTCCTTTGCCCATCCTCCCCTCCTTGTTCCCGGGTGAGGATGGGCTTCCCTGGTGTCCCTGCCTTGTGCCCCGTTTGCAGGCCGGGCGCTGCTGCGGCTCAACGGGGAGAAGCTGCACCGCATGGGCATCGCTCACGAGGCGCAGCGCCAGGAGGTCCTGCAGCAGGTCCTGCAGCTCCAGGTGCGCGAGGAGGTCCGAAACCTGCAGCTGCTCAGCCAAGGTAGGGCTGGCAGGGGAGGCTGAGCCGGGAGAGGGGCGGCCAAGCCGAACCCCGGGGAGGTTGTGCTCCTCCAACCCCGGGCAAGGACAGCGCCGGCTGCGTGGCTGCCAAAGCCGGGGGCACTGGCCTGGCGTGGGGCTGGTGTGATCACAGCCCGTGCCGTGGCTGGGGCGGGGTGTGGAGCACGGGTTGGGGTGCACTCGGATGAGTTGGGGTGCCCAGCGGTGGGGTGTGACGCACGGGTTACGGTGCGCAGGGACAGGCTGCCCTGCACGGGCTGCGGGGCACAGGGACGGGCTGTGGTGACAGGTTGTGGTGCACTGGGATGGGTTGTGGTGCACTGGGATGGACTGAGGTGCACTGGGATGGGTTGTGGTGCACTGGGATGCACAGGGATGGATTGTGATGCCAGGGGATGGATTGTAATACACAGGGATGGACTGTGATACACAGGGATGGGTTGTGGTGCACTGGGATGGATTGAGGTGCACAGGGATGGGTTGTGGTGCACAGGGATGGATTGAGGTGCATTGGTATGGGTTGTGGTGCACTGGGATGGGTTGTGATGCACAGGGATGAGTTGTGGTGCACTGGGATGGATTGAGGTGCACAGGGATGGGTTGTGATGCACTGGGATGGGTTGTGGTGCACTGGGATGTATTGTGATGCCAGGGGATGGGTTGTGATGCCAGGGGATGGATTGTGGTGCATGGGGATGGATTCTGTTGCACGGGGCCTGGCTGAGGTGCACAGTACAAATCCCATTAGTGGCATTTTGCATGGAAGGGACGGGATTCTCTGGGGCTGGCAGTGGGTGAGCTGGAACATGCCACCCTGCAAGCTGTTTATTCCTTCCTCTCCCTCCTTGTTCCAGCCTCTTTTGGAAATGTCTCCTAGCTGATCCGTCTGTTTGGCAGATTGTACCAACACTGTGAACCGAGCACCTCTGGGATGGGCTGTGCACTGCCGATACCAGACCTGAACCACACGCTTGGAACAGGAAGAGACAGCTTCCCAGCCACTCCAGGGCTCCTCTCCTCCTTCTTCTTCTTTCTCTTTCTTCTCTATGAATACATCTCTGGGCAGAGATGGGAGGTTTCCTCCTCCAGCAGACGTGGTTCTTGGCTGGAGGAAAATCAGCAAAGCAGCCACTGCTGGGACAGAAGAACTTTTGCCCACCTGAACCTGACAGTTGATGGGGAAAGAGATGGGAAAAAGGAGATGGTGAGAGGCAGGGCTCTGCAAGAGGTCCAGGAGACTCCTGGAGGGCTCAGCATCACAGACACACCGAGCGTGATGACATCCCAGGGCAGCCCAGAGCCGCGCACAGGATGGTGAAACCTTCTGCACATGGGTGACATCCTGGCAGCTTGTGTCCATACAAGCTCGGAGCTTATTTGGGGAGCTTCAGTTTTCCCTTCAGACTGGGCTGCCTTCCAGCACCTGAACCTTATCAGTAGCGAAGAAAATGATCCGACCAGCCAAAAGAAATGACAAGAGGAGCCAAGTCATCAGCACCCGGCTCCACTTGGAGAGCTGGAAAGGGAGCTGAGTCATCAGAGCTGGAAAATCCGGGAGCAAAGGCTGGGTGGATGCTCCTGGAGGGTGCTGTGTCCTGGAGGAAGCTGTGCCAGGAGCTCGTCCTTCATCTGTCCTCGTTTGTGGGCAGACAGGGGAGTGGGTGGGGGGACTGGGTGGGAGCAGCTGGGGATGCTGCCAGGGGATGCTGCTGGGTGGTGCTGGGTGCTGCCCACAGTGAAGCTGGAGATTCCTGGGTGCCAGGTCTCCCCTCAGCCCCTGTGCCCAGCCGTGCTCCCTCCTGCACCCTCTGTGCTCCCAGCAGCTCTTTGCAGAGCTCTGCTCCATGGGGCGTTTGCAAACGCTCACCCTGACCTCCTCCTCAGGGGGTGACATTGGTGCCACCCAACCCAGGCACCGTCCTGATGACCCCACTTGTCACTGAGGGGAAATACCATTTACTGTCACACCTCCCCCCTCCCCAAGCCCCTCCTGTCTGGAGCCACAGACCGCTCGTGCGGGCAGGTAAGGAACAACCAAGCACTCGGGAGCAGGGTAGGTGCTGTCACCTCCCCACGTTCCCCCTCCAGTGATAAGGGCAATGCTGCAGGTCGGGGGGATGGGGTGGGGCGGTCCCCTGAGATGCCAGCAGCCCAAAGACCCCCTGAGACCTCGGAGCTGTCAGGGATGCTGGGGCAGGTCGCAGTGGCACCCCCTCACCAGGCACCCACCTGCCTGTTCCTCTGCTGACAATAAAATGAGAGACTGTTATTTTAACTTGCTGCTCTTCTGACTCTTCCCACGCCTGAACCTGTTCCTGGGGATACCCAGGAGATCTCTACAGCCCTAAATCCCTTGGGACAAGCATCCCCACAGGGGAAGGGGTCCTGCTGAGTGTCCCTTTGGGAACAAGCCTCAGCCTGGGGTGTTTTGCCAGTATTTAAATCCCCCCAGAATGAACCATCTGCTAACCTTTGTGTTGGGCAGCTGGAAGAGGGGGCAACAGGGGGAACTGGGGTCACAGTTACCACTCCAGTAAAATGAAGGTCTCCAGAGCTCATCTGTGAGCAGCATAACCCCAGCTAAGGAGCTGTGCTAGGTGGGATGGGAGAGTGTGGGGCTGGGGGCAGGGTTAAGGCAGATGCTGGGGCTGGCACAGGGCAGCAGCAGCCTGGTGTCTCCCTTGTCCTACCCCTGTCCCATTGTGGTGACACTGCTCACCAGCAGAGGAGCTGGAAGATGTCCATGGGAGTGGGATCAAAGAGGAGCTGGGAACAAGTTGTTTGCCCACAGCAATCGTGATGACACCCAAAGATTTTTGGTCTCCCCCCTGAAATCCCCAAGAAAAGCTGTCCCCAGAACCTTCCAGGTGGTTTCAAAGTGTTGGTGGAGCAGGAGGAGATGCAGTGCCCCAGGGATTTGCCTCCAGGATTTTGAGGGCAGGAACCCCCCAGGGCTCAGAGCCCTGAGTGCCAACTGAGGCTGGATGGGTGTTTCCAGCCAGCTCCTGGCTCGGGGATGGATGTGGCTGGGCTCGGGTGGGATGTGGGATGCACAGAGCATCCCTGGGCTCTGGCTGTGGTGGCTGTGCCAGGTCCCCAGGGTGGTTTGTACGAGGTGTGGGTGGTGGAAAGGTCAGAGAAACAGAATCTCCTTCTCAAACTGTTTTGGTTTGGATAATGGATTCACCCAATTGTACTCAGATCTAAGCAGGGGCATTTTTCCTCCAGCCCAGGGGTGATTCCTCAACGCTGGCATTGCCAAAGGAGTTGATAACTCACACCTCCCACCCCTGGTGCAGGGGTTTGGTGCAGGGCTGAAGGCAAAGCCTTCACACCTCCCAGATTCACTCCAACTCAGAGAAAGGCATCACCCAGCTGGTGTCTGGAGGGGAGTGACTGCCTGGAGCATCTCCCCTGTGAGGAAAGGCTGAGGGAGCTGGGGCTGTTCAGCCTGGAGAGAAGAAGACTCAGGGGGGACCTTATTAATGTTTATCAGTATCTGAAGGATGGGATGCAGGGGGACATGGGCAGCCCCTTGTCAGTGTCTGTGGGGACAGGACAAGGGGCAGTGGCTGCAAGTTAGAGCAGAGGAAGAACTTTTCCCCAGGGAGGGTGAGGGAGCCCTGGGACAGGCTGCCCAGGGGGTGTGGAGTCTCCATCTCTGGAGAGATTCCAGCCCCATCTGGACGCTGCCCTGTGCAATATGAGCTGGGGAGCTGCTTTGGCAGGGGGTTGGACCCCATGAGCTCTGGGGGTCCCTTCCAACCCCTGGGATTCTGTGATTCATCCCACCGTGGCTGCTCTCTCCCCTCTCAGCATGTGGGGCAGCTCAGCAGGACCCTGCCAGTGGGTAATTCCCCTTTGAGCTTTGCTGTGGCAGGGGGGGTTTGGGCTGTGACCCCCAGGATCTGTCCACAGAGAACCAGATAACCAGATTCTGGGCTTTGCTGGGCAGTCACCAGCCCCCCAAGGACACAGACACCAAAATTTCCTCCTCTGCCTACAATGACCTTTTCAAAATTGCAGCAGAATTGGCTCTTCTCACCTCGCTGGAGCCTCACAAGCAACAAGGCTGGGGGGGGATCTACTGCATTTTAAGGAAAGGAAAGAAAACAAGCAGGACAAAAGCCACGTCCTCTGCAGCAGGGACAACCTCAGCCACAGGCTCTGCACCCACAGCTGTGATGGAGCCAGGCACCCAGCCTGGCCGGAGCAGCATCCACCTTATCTCCTTGTTACCCCCTCATATGCCCTGTGCAGGATGCAGCCCCCAAATGCACCACATAGGGAACTATTAAACCTTCAATCCCAAAGGAATAAGAGCCAAACAGAACCCAAGTGAGACGCCCCGAGGCCAGGAGCCAGGCTGATTGCCCAATGGCTGGTTTAGTGGGGTGGGGGGCAGCAGGAGTTGCGGGGGGCACAGAGGGGGGGCTGGGGAGCAGGCAGCATCCCCAGGAGCAGCCGGCGGCTGCTGGGTGTCTGGCTGCGGGTGAGGCGCATCGTTAGAGGGAGATGCTGAGCTGCTCTTCGGGGCTGCAAGCGGCAGAAAGGGCTCCTCCAGGCTCCGGCTGCAGCTCCAGGCTCCGGCTGTAGCTCCAGGCTGTGCTCCTGCAGCAAGCTGGCGGGGGTTTTGCTTACAATGCAGCCGGGGTGCAGGGAAGGGTGCTCGGGATGCCCCCAATCCGGTGCAAGAGGCAAGGTGCCCCCCCACGTCCTGTCCCAAAGCCCTTCTGCCCCTCGCTGTGCTCCCAGGGGTGTGTGCAGCCACGGGACCCTGCTGAGTGTCCTGTCCACCGGTGCTGGGCTCTGCTCCAGCTCCTTCTGGCTCGAAAAAAGGGAGCACAGAAGAAAGCAGGACCCCCACCAGCGTGCTGGGCTGGAGCCCAGAGCACAGCCCTGTTGGGGTGTCCCTCTGAGACCCAACCTGGCAGAACGGGGCTGGAGGAGCCTGGTGGAGGATGGCATCTTTCCTCCCAACCCCCTGCCCAAGCAGGTTACACGCCAGCTGTGCCTTCATCCTGGTGAGGGTGGTGATGTTGAGAGTGGAGCATCCTTCCAGGCTGGCTCTGGAGCACTTCCCCAGCTCTGGAGCAGTGTCTGGTGCCACTTAATGCCCTTGGCTCAAGTGAGGGGCACCCAGGGAGTCTGGGTGCTCTGCCCAGAGCTGGACTCTACCCAGAGCAGCCCTAAGCACAGCTCTGTGTTCGGTGGCCCTGGGCTCATGGCAAAACCCAGCTGCACGGTGGCACCAAGGAAGCAGCATCCTCCCCATGGGCTCCTGTGCCAGCACCTGGGTGCTGCATCGGGTCCTGTGGGTGCTGGGGGGAGAAGGATGCTCAGAACAAGGGGCAGCTCAGGGACTCAGCTCTCACTGATAAATACCTCTCCTTTGTCTGGCACTTCCCTGCCTGTGGCATTTCAGGTATGGCCCCAAACCAAACGGCTCCAGGCAATGACACAGGGATCAGGAGCAGATTCCTGCAGCATTGAGATCTGACAACAATTAAAGCAAACAGAAAACACCACTGAGGGTGAACGGACCCCAGGCAGCAGGAGGAAGATGCAGGCAGCACCTCTGAGGTGAAGGCAGGGGCAGTGGCAGCTCTCAGGGAGCACACTCCTCTGAGTAACTTTTCCTGCCCGTGGTGCTCGTTTGCAACGAGCAGGAGGATGCCAGGCTGGCAGCAGGAATACTGCCCAGCATCTTCTCTCCTTGTAAAGGAAAACCCAGCAGTCCTCTCCCAGCAGTGGAGGCAGTTTGCAGATTTGAGCAGGGGAAAAAAAAACCCAAACAAACCCCCAACCTAAGAGAGTTGCACATGGTAAATGCATGCCTAATTTGTCCAAGTCATTACTGAGCCCAGCTTGATGATACAGACACCTCCAGCACTGAAACGCTGCTGATTGCATCTCCGATTCAGGGAACATTCCTGCTCCCCCCAGCACTGGGATCCAGGCTTGGGGCTGAGCACAGGCTGTGATTTCCCTCACTGCACGAGGTTCCAGGACACAGTTTGCTGAGCAGGGAGGGATGGCAGCTCCTGCTACGGGCTCTGTGAACCGAGGCCAGTTTGAATCTGAGCACCAGTCCCCAGTAGATTACATGCTTGATCTAATCATGAGCTTGTCTTCCCATCAGGTGTCCGGGAGGGATTACAAACCACATGGAATCGTTGCCTTTTTGGTGCTCTCAGCTGGCTCCTTGTGAAGTTTCTTGTGTGGGAGACCCGTGGGCACCTGGCTGTGTCGCAGCAGGATGGCAGGAGGAAACCCAGCCACTGGTGGCACGTGGAATGTCAGGGCCACACAAGCCCTGGGGAAGGAGAGCAGGGGATGGGTGGTGGGGGGCACAGCAGCCTGCTAAGGCTGCAGGGTGCTGGTAGACACCAGAGCATCTCAGGGAGCCATGACCTGGGGGAGATGCTGGTGCTTGGTGAGGCCACAGCAAAGCGGCTGCTCCTGGGATGCTCTGGCAGCTGCATCCCAGCGCTGGCAAACCTCCAGCTGCCTTATCCTGACCCCCAGCCCCTGTCCTGGGTGCTGGAGGGCAGGATGGGGCTTGGAGACACGCAGGGTCTCCCAGTGATCTTGGCAGTCTTCTGCCCTACCGCGTCCTCGCGGCACATCCAGGACTAATCAATCTTGATTCATGGCTAATGAACTTGAGAACAGTGTTGGGATGGATCAGGTGCCACTCAGGGTGAGATGGATAATATAATTAAGATTTCCTCAAAGGTCCCGTCTTTCTTACCTTGTTAATTAGGCTGATGTGGGGCCCTCCATGCAGAATGCATAATGAGAGGCTGCTGGAGGCAGAGCTGGCTGGTAGCAGGAGGTGATGCTGGAGGAAACATTGGCCTTAACCACAGGCTTGGGGCTATTTTGACAATGGTTTGGGGGTTTGGTTCCCCCAGAGTGGCTGGGAGCTGATCTCTGCTGAGAAATCACGGTGCCCTTTGCACCACAAATGCATTTGGACCAGAGAGGGCAGAGCCAGCAGGCACAGGGATGCAGGTGGAGATGGATGGGCTCGTCCCTGCCCAGCACAGGCTGAGTGCTCTGACACAGCTTGTGGCTTCCTAAAGCACCAGCCATGGCACAGGGAGCAGGAGGTGGCTTGCAGAAAGCTGTGGAACAGCTCCTGTGCAGTGCACAGGGAGGGGGGGATGCTGCTCCACTCCCCGTGGCTGAGGCACATTTTTGGTCCTTCCACTCTGGTGGTGACTTATGACAATGAATTAACAGCCTCTTAATAAGGGTGACAGTTCCCTTAATTAGAAAGTATCGGAGGAGGGATAATTGCTTCATTCCATTCTTCCCCCTATATTGCTTCCTTCACTTTTGGGTTGTCATCCCCAGCTCCTGGATGTGCTCCAGGACCTGTCCCTCCCCAGAGCCAGAAACGCTCCCAGGTCCAGTGGGTGCCATGTGGAGCTGGGAAGGATGGAGAGGGGCTGGTGCAGGTACAGCTGCAGAGCTGCCACGTTCACCAGGGCAGTGCAACATCAGCAGCACTCCAGGCAGCCCAGTGTGGGGCTGAGGTTCTGGAAGGGCTGGAGGGAGGGGGAGATGGGATTTTTCAGGCTGGGAAGTCCCAAGCAATGAGCCAGTGGAGGGCAGGCAGCAGGGGCAGCAAGAGAGGGGAGCGAGGCAGCCCCAAGGGGGAGGCAGTGATGACTTGAAGCTCAGCCTGGGGCAGGCAGAGGGGCTGAGATGGGTAATTTGTCCCCAAATTAATATCATTGGGCACTGCTCCCCAGCCTGGGTGCACGAGTAGCTTGGCTGTGCAAACAAGCCCCCCAGAGGCACATGGAGATGTCTGTGGGATGAAGGGAAGGGAAGGGAAGGGAAGGGAAGGGAAGGGAAGGGAAGGGAAGGGAAGGGAAGGGAAGGGAAGGGAAGGGAAGGGAAGGGAAGGGAAGGGAAGGGAAGGGAAGGGAAGGGAAGGGAAGGGAAGGGAAGGGAAGGGAAGGGAAGGGAAGGGAAGGGAAGGGAAGGGAAGGGAAGGGAAGGGAAGGGAAGGGAAGGGAAGGGAAGGGAAGGGAAGGGAAGGGAAGGGAAGGGAAGGGAAGGGAAGGGAAGGGAAGGGAAGGGAAGGGAAGGGAAGGGAAGGGAAGGGAAGGGAAGGGAAGGGAAGGGAAGGGAAGGGAAGGGAAGGGAAGGGAAGGGAAGGGAAGGGAAGGGAAGGGAAGGGAAGGGAGAGAAGGGGTCAGGCTGGGTTTGGACACAACATTTCCAGGCTGCACGTTTGCATGGGGAGCTCCAATAAAAACCCTTAGACCCCCCCAAACTGAAAGGAGCCGCTGTGCTTTCCCATCAAAGGATGGATTTCTTTAAAACCTGGGGGGTCTGGGGGCTCTGCAGCCACGCAGCTTTGTCACCAGGCTTTGTCACCTGCACCCCTGCATGTCCCTGCTACCCCCTGGTGAGGATGCCCCAAGGACCCAACCCTCCCAGCTCGGGGCTGATTCCCCCCAGGAGATGCCCACCGTGCTGATATCAACCTGGAAACAATAAAGAGCAGCGTTTGGGCTGCTGGGAGCTTCTCTTCTCTCTGCAGGCAGGAGTATTTCCTCCGTCAACCTCCCCTCTCTGCACTGCAGCCATTTTGCTTTCTTGCCATATCTAAAATTAAATCTGCTAGGATTTTCCCTTGCTCTTTTTTATTTTCCTTTCTTTCCCCTTTGCTTGTATTTGCTGAGTGCATTTGAGCACGGGGATGGGAAAAAAAAGAAATCATAAAAGAAAAAGCCATCAGCATAATTCCCGGCTCACCCAGGCATCGCGGGCTCCCGTTGCCAATCAGAGGCCTGGGCTGCAGAGCCAGCGTGCTGGGGAGGAGGGCTGGGGCTGGGGCTGGCCCGGATGCTGCTTCACAAACCAGCAGCGATTCTCCCTTTGTTCTGGGCTCGCTCTGCTTCAGCCAAAAGAGCCACCACACAGCCTGTCCTGGGGATGCGGGAGCACTGAGGTGGTCCAAGAGGCTTTGCCCCCCCACCCCCACCCAACTCTGAGGATAACAGGGGATGGAGCAGCCACTGAGCAGGTTTACAAGCTCCAAACCTAAGGGAAGGTTTTTTTCCAGAGAGAGTGGTGAGGGGCTGGAACAGGCTGCCCAGAGAGGGGGTGAGTGCCCCATCCCTGGGGGTGTCCAAGGCCAGGTTGGATGGGGCCCTGGGCAACCTTGTGTAGCTCCAGGCCTGGAGGTTGGTGTCCCTGCCTGTGGCAGGGGGGTTGGAGCTCTGTGACCCTTGGGGTCCCTTCCAACCCATGCCATTCTATGATTCTACGATTCTATGAAACCTGGCTGCGATCCAGGGATAAAGCCCTGGGAGACATGGAAGTGCTGGGTGCCCCAACCTGGATCTGGGCATCGTGTTCTTGCCCTTTCCCTCGCCTGTCTCTGTGCCTGGTGCATAGGGCTCAGCAGACATGGGCTGAAGTCTCAGCTCCCAGTCCCTCCCAGTCCCATGCAGTGAGCATCACATCACCCCCCCCTGCCCTGGCAGAGATGCTGGTGCTGGTCCTGCTTGGCACAGTTAGCAGGGGGCTTTGAGACGTCCCCAGAGCCAGCAGCACGTGGAACAGTCTCTGCATGCCCAGCATCTGTTTTATTCCAGGTCTGAAAGGCACTGGGGTTAGCACGTGTTGTCAAGTCACTGCCTGTGTGAGTGCCCAGTCAGCCAGCCCGGATCTGGGTGAGGGACATGGCCCTGGCTTCAGATCCCAACCCCTGGCAGGATCTGCAGGCAGGAAATCAGAGCCTTTCCTCTAAGAAGGCTTTTTTGCTCATCTTTTATGTTTTTAACTCTTGCCCAGGTGCCTCACTGGTGGAGGCACCCAAGACCAAAGTTGGGTCATCGGTGCTCATCACTGTGGGACGATACCAGGGTTGCCAGCCCTGGCAAAAGCTGCTCAGAGTACACCTGAACTTCCCCTGCCCTCTCAAGAGGGCAGGACCTCCTGCCCTGCCTGCACCTCTGCCTGCAGCCCCTGCCCTTGCCCAGCCTGGCACAGGAACAGGCAGAGCTGACATGAAGGGGCAGCTACACACAACGTGACATCCTGCACAGGATGCCCAGTAAGGCAATCCACACACCAAGATCTGTCTGATCCTGCCTGTATAATCGCTTTTTCCTCTCTCTCCTCTTCCTCTGGTCCATATCAATCTAATTTACATGCTCAAAGGCTCGGACTGCCTCATCCCTGCCTGCCAAGCACCTTCTCAAGCATTTAAGGTCACAGCGTCTGCTGGGCTGCCTCTCCTCTCCCTCCCGACCTGTTCTGCGTGGTGGGAACAGCAGGGACGCTGCCCCAGGGGCTGGGAATCGCTGTCTGGCACACACAGTGCAGCCCACCCCATGGCATTGTGCTGGTCTGTGGGGATGAGCCCTTGGCCATGATCCATCCAGCTCTGCAGTGAAGCCACCACGCAAGAGGTGTAAAGGTTTCCTGTGAGCACGGGGGAGAAAGGCAGCACCACTGCTCCTGCCACTATTCTTCCTCCTCCTCCTCCTCTTCCTCCTGCCCTTCCCAGCACAACTCTCCCCCACCGGTACCGCTCTGCGTGTGAAACCACGTGCTCCTCAGCATGGGCTGCAGGGGGACATGGGCAGCCCCTTCTCAGTGTCTGTGGGGACAGGACAAGGGGCAATGGCTGCAAGTTGGAGCAGAGGAAGAACTTTTCCCCAGGGAGGGTGAGGGAGCCCTGGGACAGGCTGCCCAGGGGGTGTGGAGTCTCCATCTCTGGAGAGATTCCAGCCCCGTCTGGACGCCGCCCTGTGCAATATGAGCTGGGGAGCTGCTTTGGCAGGGGGTTGGACCCCATGGGCTCTGGAGGTCCCTTCCAACCCCTCTGATGCTGTGATTCTATGATCTGCTCCACAATGACTGCTCTCTTCAAGTCCATTCCTTGGCCCCCTCCCCTCTGCTCAGCAGGGCCTGGAAGTAGCAACCATGGTTGCCTCTACACTGCATTACTGCAGAGTTTCTGTGCCTCAACCAGCCCGTGGCCAGCTGCTCTCCAAGCCCCTGCGTGACGTGCCAGGTGGCCGGGCTCTCCAGCATCCCCCTCTTACACTCACCCTGCTCCTCAAGATGTGCTCTGCAGGCCCCAAAAATTAACGTGGTGGCACTGGCACACACACACACAAGCTTGTGCACAGACATACACCTTCCCCACAGGCACCTGTGCCTGGGGTGGCCGTCAGGATGCTGCAGGGATGAGCGGAGGCGACTGGGCACCGTTTGCAGCCTCCCAGGGAGGAGACTTTGGAGGTGCTGGAGATGCCGCCCGCTCCCAGTTGGACACACGAGGCTGCCTGAGAGTCCTAACAGGCAGCTGCCTTCCTGCCTGCAGCAGGTGAACAGCTCTCCTGGCAGGCAGCTCGTTGGCTGGGAAGCAAAGCTGCCTCAGATATGCCTGGTTTTATACAAAGAAGGTGGGCTGTGCCTGTCCCTCCCACCCCGCTGATCACCCTCCGCTCCACCGATAATAATACCCAGCAATTACACACAAAGCTTCCCCTGCTCTCCGCAGACATTAATTAAGCTCTTTCCCAGGAATGGAGACAAAAGAGGGGGAACCACAGGGAAACTCCCAGCTCGGGCTGGGTTTCTGTGGGCCGGGATTTGGCGTGGCCGTGCCGTGGGGGCTCCCGGCAGCACCCTGGCAGCCACGCACCGCGACGGCGTTGCGGGGAGGCCCTGGCAGCGACGCTTGCTCTGGGTTTTGCTCTCCCATGGCAAGATCTGCCTGGTTTTCTCTTAACTTTCTGGGCTGCTGCAGGTGCTGGGGCTGCTTCGGGTGGCGGTGCTGGATCCCAGCGCGGCTGTGCGTTCCCAGTGATGGGAACGGAGGTCGGCTCTGCCCCCCTGGCACCGTCCTGGGTGCTGACGGCTCTGCTGCAAGCCCGGGAGCTGGGAAGAGCAGAGCATCCTGCGGGCACCGCACCGGCCTCACACCCCGGGGACAACCCCGGGGAGCCGGGCAGCTTCACAAGGGGGCCCCCCCGCACCTCGGGGGTCTGAGGGGGGATGGCTGGGCAGGGCAGGCTGCCTGCACCCCGCACCTCGGGGGTCTCAGGAGGGATGGCTGGGCAGGGCAGGCTGCCTGCACCCCGCACCTCGGGGGTCAGAGAAGGGATGGCTGGGCAGGGCAGGCTGCCTGCACCCCGCACCTCGGGGGTCAGAGGAGGGATGGATGGGCAGGGCAGACTGCCTGCACCCCGCACCTCGGGGGTCAGAGGAGGGATGGCTGGGCAGGGCAGGCTGCCTGCACCCCGCACCTCGGGGGTCTGAGGGGGGATGGCTGGGCAGGGCAGGCTGCCTGCACCCCGCACCTCGGGGGTCAGAGTGGGGATGGCTGGGCAGGGCAGGCTGCCTGCACCCCGCACCTCGGGGGTCAGAGGAGGGATGGCTAGGCAGGGCAGGCTGCCTGCACCCCGCACCTCGGGGGTCAGAGAAGGGATGGCTGGGCAGGGCAGGCTGCCTGCACCCCGCACCTCGGGGGTCAGAGAAGGGATGGCTGGGCAGGGCAGGCTGCCTGCACCCCCCGGGAGCACCGCAGGCGGCACGCACCGCAGGGGAGGATGGCAGGCAGCACCTGCCCGCGCCCCGGAGGGCAGGGCGATGGGCAGGGCTCGCTGCAGGGCCGGATAACCGGCAGGACACCCTGCCCGCGTCCCGCAGGGCAGGAGGACGGGCTGGAGACCCTGCCCGCACCCGGGACGGGCACAGCAGCCCCACTTGCCCTTGGCGGTGCGGGGGAGGGGGGAGCAGAGGGGCCGGCTGCCCGGCCCTGCCCTGCCCACACCGGGTGCCGGGCAGCGCTGCCCGCACCTGCCCCGAGCCGGGTCAAGCCGGGGCCAGGCCGGGGGACGCTGCCCGGTCCCGCCCTCCCGGGGCGGCGTCCCCCGTTCTCCCGCCCGGCCCCGGCCCTGTCGGCGGAGCCACGCGAGATCCGCGCGGCGCGGGGCCGGCGCGGGCCGGCGGCGGTGGCGGGGCGCGGGGCGGGCCGGGCCGGGCCGGGCGGGGCGGGCCGGGGAGCGCGCATGAGCCGCGGCGGCGGCGGCGACGGGCGGGCGGGAGCGCGGCAGCGGAGCGCGGCGCCGCCGCGGGTGTGGGCGCGCCGGGGAGCCCCGCACGGCGGCCCGCAGCCGGGGGCGGCGGGCGGCAGCGCCTCGCCGGCTGGGGGGGCGCCCGGCCCTGCGCTCCCCGCACCGCGGCCCGCCGCCGCCGAGGTAAGCACCGAGCTGCGGCCCGGCCCCGCCGGCACCCCCGGCCCGTCGCGGCGGGGAAACACCACCCCCCCCCCACTCTCCCGGCCCCGCTCCTCCCGCCGCCGCGTCGCCATTTTGCCGCTCGCTCTTCCCCTCCCGCCGCCGCGGCCGGGCCGGGCCCTTCGCTGGGCCCCGGCCATCTCCCGGGGATGGGGCGGCCGGGCCCGGCGAGGCGACAGGCCGCGGGGCGGCCCGTGCGGCTGACAGGCGGCGAGGCGGCCCCCGCTCAGGCCCGGGGCGGTGACAGGCCCGGGGCGGCCCTCCCTGCTCGGCGGCGGGCGGGTGGCAGCAGAGGGGTGACAGCGGGTGAGGGGTCGGGGGGCGGCGCAGCCGGGCCCGGGGAGGTGTCGGCGGGGCAGAGGTGTCCGTGTCCGCTTGTCCCCCCGGGGATGCCCGGCACGGGGCGGGGGGACACACCTCGGTGGGTCCCGGCTTCGGCAGGGCGAGGGCACGTTGTCTGGCCGGCTGCGCTCTGCAGCTTCCCCTTCGCCTCTGTGCCTGGGGCCGGGCCGGGGGCAGGGACTGGGTAGTGCCTGGGACAGAAACTTGGGGAAGCCAGTGGAGCCATTCAGCATCGCGCTGCGGGGTGAGTTGTTCCCTCCAGGAGAGCCTCGCTGGTGGCTTTGAGCAGCATGGGCCATGGTGAGGGCTTGCTGCACGCCTCCGGAGCTGCTGGGCCATGCCCGGGGAGGTGAGGGCTTGCAGGGCTTCAGCCACACTCAGTTCCCTCATGGTACCCATGAGGAGGGGTTCTCCTCCCTCCCAAGAAGACCTCCTGCTTTACTCCCAGGAAGTTTCTCCCAGCGCATGGCCATGGCTCTGCTTCGTTCTGGAGTTGCAGGGAGGGAGTGCGGCTCCTCTGGTGGCAGCGGAGACGGCAGCAGCCTTTGGCATCCATCCTCTGCGCTGGCCTCGTCCCATCCCAGCCTGCATCCTGCCTGGCACGCTGCTTGTGCCAGGGCACCGTGGGCAGGCAGCTCGCTTGGCTTTTTGGCATGGCCTGCATCTGGAGCTGCTGGTGAATCGTGGAGCAGATGGATGGCTGGTGCATGGCACGGGGCATCCGCAGCAATGGGACCAGGGCAGGAGTCCTGGCAGGGCCCACGGGCAACTTTTCCCCCTTGTATGGGGGATGTCTGGGTGCCAGGAGGGTCATAGCCATCCTTGGCTCCTGCACACCCTATCCCAGGTGACAAATGGGCATTTGTAGTTGGAATTATTTCCCCCTCTCCAGTTTGTGCCCAGTTTCAGGGCTGTGCCTGCAGAGCCTGACAGGGAAGGGTCTGTCCTGGAGGGAGAGCACCTGTCAGGGCAGCAAGTGGCTGGGGCATAGCCATCCCTTGTCAAGCATGGTGGAGGAGTGTGGCCGTGCCAGCCAGGCTGCTGGTGGCTTGGGAATGTGTGTTGGGTTCCCAGGCTTTGCATCCCCCTTCCCCACAGCTGTGGGCTCGCTCATTGCCCCTGCTCCCAGCACTGCCAGCTCAGCCTCCACTCATCCCATGCTGTCTGCTGTGTTGACAGTGGCTTTTTCTCTGGAGCTGGAGTGGGACGCCTCAAAAACGCTGCTGTGAAGCTCTTAAAAGTTGCCTGAAAAGAAGTGGAGGCTTCATCAACAAAAGCACTGTCAGCCCCATGCCACATCCCAGCCCTGCTCACAGGCAGAACCTGCTGGTACCTTCTCCCATTGCCAGTTCCAAAAGGGTTTTCACCAAAAACACAGCACCAGCTGGAAGGGCGTGGGGCTGCTGCCCACTTCCAGCATGTCTTACTCAAAAATGAGTGAGAAGCTTGGACATTACAAAGAAAACACAATGGGCTGATTTCTGCTCTCTGTCTCTGGGGCAATTCCTCAGGGATCCCTGGGGTTGTCTCAATGGCCGGGGAGTGGAGTTTGGCTCTTGCTAAGTGGTTGATGGGATTTCTCTTTTTCATTTAGCCAAAAAGAAATCAAAAGAGTAGCTGGTGTGGAAAAACAAAGACATGGAAAACCTCCTAAGCTGGCCAGAAGGGATCCCCTTGAGGGGACAGATGTGTTAAGGGGAACGAGAAGCATTTAGGAGCACGGCTGAGCCAGGCACCTTGACCCCAGCGATGGTTTTGGAAGGGATGTTTGGCAGCTGCTCTGGGATGCTCAAGATGCAGGAGGGGCAGCCAGGCCGTTGGTGGGATCTGCCCTGTGTGTTGCCCTTCACTGAGTCACCCTCGAGCTGCCCAGCAAGGCAGACTGGGAGGTTTTGTGGTCTGTTGCCCACCTGATGGCAGCCCTGCCTGTGTGTGCCAGGGTGCCTCACCGCTCAGGGTGCCGTTTGGCTTGGTGGGGGCTGTGGTGCTGGGCTTCCCTCCCCTTTGCCCCTGGGATGTGTGCCCAGCCCAAGGGGTGATGCCACAGCAAGGGTGTGTTTCAGCATTAGCCCAGGTTGGATAAATGTGTTGGCTGTGTGGGTTTCTCCTTGGATTTCACCCCGTTGAAGGTGCAGAATCTTGTCTTCACCGCTGGGTTCGCTGCTCTTCCCTGAGCTGGGCTTTTTATTCTTCAAGTGACTGGACTGAGGGTGGCTCAGAGGAGCTGAGGTGCCAGGAGGCAGCACGGGAAGGGAAGGGACTGGCAGAATTGGGAACAGTAGCAGCACTCAGCAGTGAGAGTGGAGCCACGATTTGGGAAGGGGCCTCAGGGTCCCCTCTCTCTGCCAGCTCTGGCTGTCCCCAAGAAGGAGCCACCGGCCCTCGGGCTGCAGCTCCAATCCAGGTCTCCTACTGAAAGAGCCCAAATTAGCTCAATAAATGATGTCTGTGTTCAGCACCAAATGCCAGAGAACCTCTTGCCAAGGCTGAAATTTCTCACTTGATCCGATTAACCTTTGTGTCCCTGCAAACAGCCACACGTGTGTCACCAGCCGAACACACACCGGGAGCTTTTGGCCAGGTCTTCAGGAGCCCCTGGGCCACACGTGACGGGCAGTGCTCACTCCTGCATGGGGGAGTCCCCAGGGGCAGCTCAGAAAGGACTTGCTGGACCCTCGTGTCCCCAGTGCTGGTGGTGTGGTCGGTGGTCTGGGCGCATGGGAGATGCTCTCCTGTCCCTCCGGGCTGCCCAGACAGGCAGCAATGAGTCTGGATGCTGAGGGCATCAACTCCGTTGAGTTAAGCAGTGCGAGCGTGATCTCGTGGGAGGGACTGGGGGTGACGAGTCAAATCTCTGTTCCAAAAAAGCCCAGGAGTGTGTGGGAGAGAAGCGTTGAGCAAAGGTGAAGGAGGCACCCGCTGGCACTTCCCTTAGTCACGCCGCCAGTGCCGGGCTGAGCAGCAGCGTCGTGTCCCGACCGAGGTCTCAGGGCTGGATGGTGGGAATCTTTTCCCATGGACTTGATGCTCTCCTTTCCCCCTGGGGGGCCATACATGGCACCTCCTAATGCAGCCCCCACCCTCAGATGTGCCTTTGCTTGTGCAGAGGAAGGAGCTTGGAGCCAGCAGTGCCACAGGCTTCATCCCGGCACCGCCGAAGCGGAGGGGTGTCCAGCTGCCCGCTCCCATCAGGAGTGAGATTGGCCCTTCCATGATAATTCCTGATGCTCATTATTTATAGAGAAGCCAAATTGAATTATTAATACGGAAAGTTCAGATAACATTAACAATTCCCAGTTTATAACAGTTTCCCATTAATAAGGAAAATTGGAAATTTATCACTACATCTGCTCATTAAAACTCACTCTCTCCTTTTTTTTTTTGGCCTTTTGGTGTTTTAAATGAAAGCAGAGGCACAAACGAAGGGGGAAAGCCATTTATTCCCCACTTCTCTGGGCAAATCCAGCCCATAATTTTTAATAAAGTCTTTGCTGTTGTATGTGTGGAGGGGGGGAAACGGCGTACAATGCAAGCAGCTTCCCAGGCGTGTCTGTGGTGCTGCTCGACTGGAGAACAAGCGCTGGGCAACACGTCCTGCTTCTTCCTTGTGAGAAGCTTTCAGCTGCACCATAGTTTTCTGATTTCCCTCCTTCCTTCCTTCCCCAGCAGCTCTCCTGGCTTCCAGCATGTGTTGGTCCTGGCTCCGAGGAGTGAATTTTAACGCCTCCCCTGCTTCTTTCAGAGATGGCGGATTCCTGTGCCTGTAAAGGTGGAAGGAAAACTGCAGCAGGCTCTAACAAACCCGCTGCCAGCAGAGAAAGGACGGAGACGAGGATAAACCCACCGGCAGAGCTGCACAAGCTCGGTGAGGATCTGGGCTTTTTCTTTCCGTGGAGGTGGATGGGGTGGAGGGAACGAGCTCAGGGGGGGGTTGGAGGTGGCTGACAAAACCAGGGGGTGCGAGTGCATCGAGCCCTCAGTGAGATTCTGCTCCTCACTGGGCCAAAAAAAAAATATCCCCTCCGAGCCGCAGAGAGCCGGTCCCTGGGAAGTGGAGGGATGGAGATGGTCTCTCCCTTCCTTAGGGGTGTGCCTCCAAGCTTAACAAGCTGGGTGTCTCGCTGTCTATTTATCCTGTTGGTAGCTGAGTGTCACATCAAAGGCTGGAAAGGCTTAAATGAGTTCAGACCATCTGCTGCCTCCCGTGTCGCGGCCCCCGGGATGGAGCCTTGCGAGCCTACGAGCCCTGCGGGACCCACTTGCTACGGGCTGTCACTGTGATGGATAGCTGATTTCTCTATCCAGGAATCTCCAGCCTTAGGGAGATTTTTCTTCTGTCTGTTTATGCTGGGCAGATCCCTGCTGCGGGCACAGAGAGGCTCTCACTGCCTTTACCTTGCTAACGGCAGCACCGGGGGTCGCCTGCACCCAGGGTGAGGGTCAGACCCCAGACAGGCAGCTTAGGCCAGGCCCCCAAAATCAGTGGCCTCGCTGAAATGATTGTAGCCTGAATGTTTCCCAAATGCAGCTCTTCCCTTGAGGGGCTTGCAGCTGTAATTGCTAGCAGAGGGGTGTAACTTACTTCTGAGGGGAATGAACTCCAGCTGTCCACAGTCTGAACATACCTGGCTTTGGGAGGGTGTTTTTCCCTCTGCTGCATCTTCTCAGCACTTGTAATAGTAGAAAAACCCCTTTTGTTTTTAAGCCCTTCCTGGTTTGGGTAGACTGAAAGTGATGAGGCAGAGCTGTGGACGCTGTGTGATGGGGATGTTTCATTGCTCTCCCTGGGGAGTGTCTGACATTGTTGCAACAAATTGGTGTTGATTTGGACTAGGGAGACCAGGGTCTCTCCTGCAGTCACTCTGCCGCCCCTCCTCAAATGCAGCAGCCTGATTGGTGCTGGGAGCATCGTTTTAAGCTGGGTGTAGGTCCAGAGAAGCCTTGAGTCCATCAGCCTTGTTTCCTCTAACACTGTTGGGTTCGTGTCTCCTGTAAGCATGTGTGAGGTCCAGGGTCCAACAGGTGGTAGCCAGGAGTGGGATGTTGGAAGAGATGTGATTTCTTCTCTTCCCATCCCCATCCTCACTGTCCCCACCTGGCAGCTCATCAACAAGGGCGCTGGGGAGTGTCTGACCTGGGAGCTCTTGTGTTTGGCATGGAGCATCCCTGGAAGTTCTGAAACTTGTGCAGGTTGTGAAAAGGAGAGGAGAGCTGTCACTGGGCATCAAGTGGTGTTCCCCAGGGCTCGGTACTGGGGCCAGTTCTGTTTAATATCTTTATTGATGATCTGGATGAGGGGATTGAGTCTGGAGATGACACTGAGTTGTGTGTGGGTGTTGATCTGGTGGAGGGTGAGAAAGTCTCTGCAGAGGTATCTGGACAGGCTGGATCGATGGGCCAAGGCAACTGTGTGAGGTTCAGCAAGGCTCAGTGCTGGGTCCCATCCTTGGGTCACAACAACCCCACACAATGCTGCAGGCTTGGGGCAGAGCATCTGGAAAGCCCCCTGGCAGAAAAGGAGCTGGGGGTGTTGGTCCCTGGAGGCATTTAAAAGACACTCAGATGAGCTGAGGGTCGTGGTTTAGTGGACTTGGCAGTGCTGGGTTAACGGTTGGACTCGATGATCTTAAAGGGCTTTTCCAACCTGAAGGATACTGTGATTCTAGGATCTGTGTGAGCTGAGCTCCAGGTGTGCTGTGCTCCTGGGGAGAGCTGCCTGGAGGGATGGCAACGTGCTCCTCTGGGATAGTTTGAATCTGGAATATTTTGAAGCCAGGAAGAGCAATAAGCAGGTAACTGCAGTGTTGGGAGCTTTTGCTGCAAACTCTGTGTTACTGATAAACTGCTGGCTCACTGAGTCCCAGGATGTGTGAGGAACTTCACTCCCTTTCATGGGCAGGGTGAGGCCCTGGCTCACACAGGCCTGGAGGAAAAGCCTGAGGGGCTGGGCTAAGAGCAGTGGAGACAATGCAGCATGGGGAGGGCAGCTGTGATGCACAGACACCCTGCACAGGCACTGCCAGAGCTCTGAATGCACCCTGCACGCCCGCTCCAGAGCTGGCATGGTTTGGGGCCAAACCTGCAACATCCTCCCCCCTCCTTGTGGCCACGAGCTGTTCTGGGGCAGGAGCCAGGCAATTAGGAGTCCAAACCAAAGGTGTGGTTTTGGGACAGCTTGGAGGCAGCCTTGTGGGGAGGGTGTGGGGCAGGTAAGTGGCTTTTTAGGGACTTTTTCTTGCAGTCAGTAAAGGTCACTGCCTCCTGCAGACGAGGTCTTCTGGGCTAGAGAGTTTCCCAGTGCTGCCTCACCAAGAGGTGGTTTTACAGACATTGAAGTGGAGCAAACCAGCTGGTGTGACCTCAGGGAACTGGAAATAAATGAGTCAACTGTTTTGTTTGCTTTTATACTCCTGGCTTCTGGGGCAGGAGGCAGGAAAAAGGAGGGAGTGTGCGGTTTTGGCAACACCTTTGTAGGTAACTGGTTAACTGGTTGGTTTTTCTGTTTAATCTCTCTCCCTTGTTCCAAAAAAAAATCCTGGATTGGCTTTTGAGTTCAGCCAGCACTAGGCTGGGAGCTGAGCTCCAGTTCAGGAGCTGGAGGGATTGCTGTCTCAGCTTCTAACCTTTTCTTACCTGATCTTTACCAGAGGAGGGTATTTTACAAGTTGAATTTGGGTTTTTTTTTTAAATCCTAGCTGTCCCTTCCTAGCTGTTCAGGGGTTTCTTCACAGGGATGCTTTCTGGCTTGTTTCTGTACTCGTAGCAAATGACTTTTATCCCTGGTCCTGTTCTTTAATCCCTCCTGGATCTGGGTCTCAGCTTTCCATACACAGCACTTCCCGCTGGCCTGTGGTTGGGCTGCACTGACTGACTCTCAGTGTCACTGGAGTTACAGGTTAGTGCTGTGTCTGTTTGCAGGGAATGCAACCAGTGACAGAACCGAAGGCAGGAAGAAAGGACGACCCAAGGCTGAGAACCAGGCACTGAAAGACATCCCTGTAAGACCCTAAACTCCCCCTGCTCCCCAGTTCAACCTGCCTTTCCCAGCGGTTTAATCTTCAGAGCAGCCTTGTCTTGGGCTCAGCAACATCTTGACCCCTGAATCCCCTCCATACAGGCACTCAGCATCCTCTGAAACTCTGGTGGGGAGCGGTACAGCCCCTCCAGCCTCCCCTTCCCAGGGCTGCTCACAGATGAGCTGGATTCTCTCACAGCTCTGGCAGGTTTGGCTAATGATCCGGCAGCGCCGGCGAGGGGCTGATTTATTCCCCTCAGAGTTGTACAGTTTAATTCCAGCACAGTAGCATGGACAACACACAGAGCAGTTTGTCATGAGAGCATGGGCACGGGGTGATTTACTGACTAGATGAAATGTGGGGTGGTTAAATCACCCGAGCAACTTCTGGCCTGATTTATTCCCCAGCCTGGCTGGGAGCGTGAATGCACTTAGGGAGGCACAGCAAGGTAACTTCTTGGGAGGAACCATTAGCCTGTAGAGCCTGCAGCTCTGTCCCACCCCCCCTCACTGGAGGGAGCACCCTGTGCTGAAATACAGCCCTGGGGTCCACTTTGTGGCTGTGTGCTGAGAAAGGGTGGGCAGGAATGATCTGAAGTCCTGTGTGCCACCCCCCCCAGTCCCCTTGGGATGCACTGGCACAGGCCCAAGAACCTGATGTTCTTCACATAGTTATGTCTCTTGTCTCTCCTGTTCCCAGCTCCCCCTGATGAACCAGTGGAAGGATGAATTCAAAGCCCACTCCAGGGTGAAATGTCCCAATTCAGGCTGCTGGCTGGAGTTCCCCAGCATTTATGGCTTGAAGTACCACTATCAGCGCTGCCAAGGGGTAAGGAGACTGGAGGGCTGTCTGTCCTTTCCAGTGACCAGCTCTTGCATTACCATCTACAGGGTGAAGGCCCTCTCAGGCCTTAAACCCCAGGAGAAACATGAGACTAAAATGAGGAGGGCACAGAAGGACCAGGGACAATTTTTGAGGTGTGTATGAGAGGCACTGGTGTCCCTCCAGCTCAGCGTGAGGTCTGGAGTGGGAGGATTGTGCACCATTGGTAACCCTTTGGAGGGGCAGAAGGGTATTACGCATGATTTGTGTTTGTGCCTGCACCAGAAAAGGCCAGTACCTTTTGTCTGTGCTCACCTGTCCCTCCTTGCTCCACACAGGGTGCGATCTCAGAGAAGCTGACCTATTCATGCTCGTACTGCGAAGCTGCCTTCACCTCCAAAACCCAGCTAGAAAAGCATCGGCTCTGGAACCACTTGGACCGGCCAGTGCCAACCAGCAAAGCAGAAAACAAAGTGCCCAAGGCCATTGGGAAGAGCAGTGGCAAGAAAAGGTACCAGGCTGTGTCTGAGCTGTGTGGCGGTGACGCAGGGGCGGCTGGGAGAAGGGGAACGTGCCCGCCTCCGTTCCCATGTTCTGGGCTGGAGAGCGGGGAGCGGTGTCAGGACGTCGGTCTAACAACCCCTCTTTAAACAAGCCCTCTGTGCTTTGCCCTAGAGCTGCTGAGAGTTCAGCTTGCCCCACCATCCATCCCAAACAGGCAAAGACGGAGAAAGCCGTGGCCCAGGACCATGCGGAGAACGGCGAGTGCCTGGCGGAGAGCCGGGAGAGCAAGGAGTTCCAGATCGCAGCGGCAGAGGCCATGGCAGCCGCCACCCCCACCGCCAAGTCCTCCAGCGGCAAGGATGCCGCGCAGCAGGGGGGCAGCCAGGCCTCGCTGCAGGAGGAAGACCCTGAGAGGATGAAGCACAGTAAGATTAGAGCCTGGGGCTATGCTGCTTCAGGAGAGGGGTGTCCCTGGGGAAGGGAAGGGGCTCGGCTCCAGCCCAGCGCTGCTGGGGGTGTCTCTCTAGTTGTATCCAGGCCTTTTTTCAACACCCTGGTAATTTGCCCCCCTGGTTTCTTGAAACAGTGAGTTCCATGAGAGTGACAATGAGGTTATTGCTGTGGGAGAGGTATTTCTGCAGGACCTCTGGGGTTGGAAATGGATTGAATTCCCTGCTGCTGTGTCAGCCTGTCTGGCCTCACTGAGTGTGGAAGTTTAAACCAGGGTGTATCTGTCAGATGTGTTTTCCTGAAGTGTTGGGGCAGGGTAAGGAGCTTCACCCCATCGTTACCATGTGGGGCTGACAGGCAGGGCCATCGTTGTACCAGGCTTGGTATGGGTTTACCCTGCTTGCAGCTCCCTGGTGAACCACCACCAGCTACCTTAAGCTGTGAAAACTCTGTGGCTTTTGGAGCTAGCCAGAGCCACGACTTCCAGTGTTTGAGATGTTTCTCCTGGTTTTGTAGGGTGGGGAGCAGCGTCATGTTATTGTAATGATGGGGTGTCTGCTCTGTTCAGCAGCCCTGTATTTCACAGGGGTAAAGGCATCTGCAAGGTGATTCACTCCTGACCCAGAGTGTGTGCCTCTCCCTTGCCTTAGGACTGCTGAAGCCCCCACAGCAGTACAGTTATTTGACCAAATCCCTCTCTCTGTTTCTCTCTTTTGAGTCAGGAAGGAAACAGAAAACTCCTAAGAAGTTTACGGGGGAGCAGCCATCCATCTCGGGGACATTTGGACTGAAAGGTAATACAGGGCTGGCCCTGGTCAGCTGTAGGCTTGTAGCTTCTCCCTGGGGTGTTTCAGGGAAGCTCCTTCCCCAGAGCCCTCTCTGGTGGAGATGATGTGACAGCCATCCAGAACCTGGGGATATTGTGCTGGAGGATGTGGTGCCTCCAGTCCCTCATAAAGGGACTGAAGGGCAGCAGCAGAGCTGGTACTGATAACAACCCTGCCTTGCTCTGCTTGGGACCCTGTCAGTGGGAAATGAGGGAAAAGCAGGAAGGATACAGGTATGTCCAGCTGTAACACAAGAGTAACGAGCTGCTGACATGAGAAACATCATCTCATCATCATCATCATCCCACCATCCTGGGATTCCACAGTATTTCTGAGGGCATTAAGAAGGGTTTCTGCTCTGCTGGGTGACACATCCACCCCTCAGACATTGTCTCCAACGCTGGTTGCCCACATTCAACAAGACAAATTCAAGGGGGAAGAGATGTGTTACTGGGATGTTTCCTAAGACACGAGTTGGCTGCTGAGTGAGTGGGACTCCGGTTGTGCTCCATATATATATATACACCAAGCTGGGTACAAAGAGGGGAGGAAACCTGGAGCATCCCTGGCATGAGAGCAACTGGAATTGGACTGGCTGTGAAATTTGTTCAACCAGGAAAAGAAAAATGTTTCCAGGCACTGCAGGAGGCAGCACCTTCCAGCACAAGAGGCACTCTGGGGAGAGGTGCTAATGGCTTTGAAGGAATTAAACACTTACAGAAGAGCAGGATGGATGTTGTCTCTCTGACTTTTCCCTGGCTTCTGGAAAGTCTGAGGTTTTTCTCCTTAACTTCTCCACAAAGACTTTCACCTAGACCAAAATATCTGCTGTGGATTCCTCCAGAATAAACTAGTCCCCCCAGTGACCCCCTGCCTCAAATGGAGAGTGAAGATCAGGCAGACATTTGCCTGCACCCCCCAGGGCCAACGTAGCAGTTTGCTCCCCAAAGACCTGGCTGCCACCAGCCTGTTGTGGGGTGCTGCTGCCATTCAGACCCTGGGCTTGCAAGAGACATCACCCACAAGTCTCAGGGCAGGTGTGGATCTGACCCTGGCACTCACAACACTTTCTCTGTCACCTTCTGTGGAAGCACAGGCGTGGGGCTGAACTGCACGTGGGTTTTTAGGAGGCAGACCCAGGGGAGAGCCCCTCTCCTCCCTTTGCCAGTCTTTCCAGAGCATCATTTACAAATCACATCTTCCATTTCTTCTATCAGCCCAGGAACTACTGAGGGGTTCAGCACAGCAGAGTGGGGATGGGGCAGCACGGCCGCTGCCAGCGTGTTCTCAGCTTGTGCTGAGCCTCCTGCTGCTGGCTCTGCCCTGCTCCCTGCAGGGAGGATGCCTGGGGGGTTGGCAGTGGTGCCCTTCATGGGCTGTGAATGGGGAGCACACACTTTGCCCATGCAGTCGGGTGGGGATGAGGCACAGACAAGGTGGGTGCGCTCAGGATGAGCTGACTGAGAGCCTGGTGCCTGTGCAGAGCCTTTGGGTTCCTCTCCCCTTTGCAGGCAGCCTTGGTGACAGTCACCAGCAGCCCAGGGTTGGTACATCAGGTTTTCTCTTCCCCATGTGCCTGTCCCCTGGCTGCCCCTCCTCTCCTCCTGTTTCTTCCTGACCCTTCCCAGCACCCGATGGGACTGGGAGAGACCTGTGTTTATTGTGACAGTTGTGTACAGATCCAGGGACAAAAGGTCCTGTGGGATCTGATGTGAGATCCCAGAATTTGCCCTGTTTTCTAAGAGGGATCCCAGTTCCCTGGTGTGAAACAGTTAGACAGCCTTTGTAGTGCAGTTTCATCAGTAGGAACATCACTTTTATGCTGATTTACAGTTCCAGTTTCCCCTTTTAGTTTCAGGGTCCCTTTTGCCTCCTCCTCAGCCTGTCTTCCTTGCAGTCTGCCTTGCTAGAAGCATCCTACCCATTTCTGCCACAGTGTTTCCATAGGTCATAAACTGTCTGGGTTGGGGGAAACGATTCTCTTTATTCTGAACACCACAAACTGTTAGGATTTTGCTTGTCCTAATTATGGACCTGATCCTACACGTGCAGCCTTGGCAGACCTACACCCAGTTCCTGGGTCAGAGGTAGAGATTGTTTTTCACTGCTAAATGAGAGTTGGTCTGAGAGTATTAATGCCAAGTAGCAAACAGAAATCCTCTCTCTCTACAGGTCTTGTCAAAGCAGAGGACAAGGCAAAAGCCCATCGAGCCAAGAAGCTGGAGGGGAGCACCAACATGGAGGAGCTGAAAAAGAAACCTCCAGGAGCTGGTGTGAAGAAGGAAACTGCTGTGCATCTACCAGCAGGTGAGCCTGGCAGAGGCAGAGCACAGGCTCTGTGTGCAGCGTAGGTGCTTATCAACTCAGTCCTGTGCTCTGCTCTGAGCTGCCACAGTCGTGTGTGTCCCCTTCACACCACAGCTAGTGGTCCCCACACCCCTCCCAGCCCAGCAGCTTTTCATTGAGTGAGTTTTTTAGCAGATTTGCAAGCAAAAGCAGCCCAGAATCAGGAGTAGGAACATGCAGCTCCTGCCTGTTCAAGGTTTAGCACAGATGTGGCAATAGCCACTGCTCCTGAGGCAGCCACAAACGATATCCCAAAGGAAGTACTGTACCTTTGCTTCACTGCCAGGACAGGCAGCTCCAAGTGCTGGGACTTGACAGCCAAATCCTGGTTCCCCCTGGCTTCTCTGTGACCACGCTTTGGGTCAGTCATCATCCCCAGATGATGGCATCTTTCTAACATCATTTCCATGAGTGACACCAGTACATAACTCCGAGCATGATGATGTCTTCCCTAACCCCCCCGAGCTGCAGCCTACACCCTAGCACAGGTTGCTGACTTTTCCTGGGAGCTCTGACAGCAGGAGAACGCAGGATGTGCAAGATAAACACAGCTGCTATGCCTTGCACTGCTTTCAGATTCAAATAAACGACTCTCTGATCTCCCAGCCATGCAGCAGCATCCAAATAAACAGACTTGGCGGATTCTATTCAGACCGGGTTTCCCTTGCTGGAAGCCCAGTGCTGTTCTGCTGAGAACGCAGCGTGAGCTCTGGGCCTGGGAGCAGGTTTTGGCCCCATGTATCTCTCTTATTTTGAGTGGTTTTTAAGCCAGCCACAGCCATTAAAATAAACAGATGCCTTGAAACTAGCACTCCCCAAGCTGCCTGTGTGTCTGCCGGGAAGAGAAGCGCCAGGGAAGCTTTCCAGGCACACGTCCGGATGGAGCCCAGACACTCACCTTTGTTTCAGTCCCGCTCATTGTTTCCTTTGGCAGGGGGGAGTTACTCCACACAGGGAGGAGATCAGGTGGCTGGGGATATCACCATGGGTTGTTTTTTTTTAACTCCTGGTGTTCAGGATACCGTTGGGCTTGGAAAGACAAACCTTCTTTTCCCCAGGAAATGCCAGCAGGTTGGGTGACTCCCCGTGAAGTGGCCCAGTGACCTGCTTTGCTCAGGTGGCTGTGGGAGCTGTGTGGTTTGCACCTGGCTTGGCCATGCCTCAGAGAGTATTTCTCTTTTTTAACATCAGGAACTTTTCCCAATTCAGGGCTTTCTTTTTTCAGATGAAGGTTCACAAGCAACCCAGATGGGTTGTGGTCTCTGTGGCAGGGTGTAACACCTCTCTCCTCTCCCTCGCCAGCAAACCCCGAGGATCAGTGGCAGCGGGAGATCAGTGAGAAAGGAGAAGTTTCCTGTCCAACCTGCAGTGTGATAACCAGGAAAACTGTTGTGGGGCTCAAAAAGCACATGGATGTCTGCCAGAAAGTAAGGACTTACTTTATTCAATCACATGGGTAGGGCTTTTGGAGAGAAACAGGCATGTACATGTGCCACTCATAAATGTATATTGATGCTCCTAAAACCCAATCTGGGCTGGGTTTGGCAGGGCACTTGCCAGTCATCTTCAGAGAGCTGGCTGCTTTGCACTGATTCAGAAGGATTTGGACACCTAATTCTCGTCAATACTAAATCCCTTTTGTGGTCTGGGCTCCTTGCCCCAGTGTCTCTAGCAGAGTTGGGTATTCCTAGTAGCTAAACAAGTAGTTTTAAAGCAGGAGAGATTGTTGGGGTTGTCTCTAGTCTGTCCTCAGGAGTCCTGGCTGTGGGATTTCACTGTGCGCCAGCCCAGATAAATTGTGGTTGAATGAGAACACGTCTCGGGGAGACACCGCGCCTGGGTGTGCTCAGGCAGGCTGGCAGGAGGCAGGAGTTCAGGCAGGGTGCAGTGAGGAGCTGCCTCCCTGCCACCCCACCACCATCCCTCACAGCTAAGGGATTACGTCTTCGTCTGCCACCTGGCGCGGCGCAGAGCGGTCGCCAGGGAAAGCCAATGTGGGATTGATGCCTCCTGCTTGGAAAATATGTGGCTGGGCTTTGATGCCACATTCATCTCCTGTAAGTGCCTCCTCAGCCTTCGCCTCACTATTTATACAGCGGTGGGAGGCTGCTCTCCCTTTCAAACCCTGCACATCGGTGCCTGGCAGAACCCTGTCTCCTCTGACATCCTCCTGGCTTCGGTGGAGTGGGGTTCCTGGCCATCACTGTTCATTTCTCCTGCACTCTGGAGCATCTCCCAAGCCAGGCAGGCTCCACACAGGCTGCATGGCCAGCAAGCCTGCTGAGCGGGCCTCTGCCAGAGCAGTTGGGCCTGTCTTCCCCCTCTATAAATAGTCCAGTGGATATTCAGCAGAAGAACTGGGGCTCCAACCGTAGGGGCAGGTGTTTTGTCACCCTTCCCCATGCGGCACAGGGCTGGCTCTGTGGCTATGGGAGCTGGGCTGCTTTGTGCCAGCCCTGACAGAGCAGCCAGCGGTCCAGAGAGGACAGTCCCCAAGCTCTGGTTGTGTGACAGCAGATCCAGTCTCAGCATTTCATCTCTGAGATGAACCAGTGGCATGTCCAGTGAGGTCCCGCTGCCATCCCCATCAGGGTATCCCCATCAGAAGTGACCCTGGAGTGCACACACCCTCTCAGCTTGCTCTCTGCTCTGAGGATTGAAGTATTTCTTAGCTGGACAGTGGGAAAAAGGATGTGGAGGCTCACAAAACTCTGGTAAAAACAATGGAAACTGGTTTCACTGTCCTTTGCTTGGCACTAAGCAGTCTGCTGTGTTTCCTTCAGATGTAAAAAGGAAACAAGGAATGGGGAATGGCTGCAGTGTGCTTGGGCGTGGAGGAGAGGAGGGCAGGTATATCCTCCTGGCATCCCAGCAGGAGGGCTTGTTCTTCAGTGTTGACTGGAGAAGTGAACCCCAAATTGGCTGGCATTAGCATCTGATCAGTCAGGGAGCTTGTAGCATTCACCTCCTTAGGATGGAGCACTTGGGTCTGGAAGAAGATTAACCCATGGGGGCACAGGTACAAGTGAGTCATTCCTAGCTGGCTGCAGTGAGTTTATTCTTCATTTCCCCAGAGCTCCAGGATAAGGAGGGATTTGCAGCTCCAGCTTTGTTCCCTCTCCAGCTTCTAGTCCAGGCTGGAATGCAGGGGAAGTGGTGAAGGTGGAGCACCAGCCAGGCGGCAGGAGCAGGAATGCTCATGGCCATCCAGACACTGGTTCCCTGTCGAGACATCCCATCCCTTGGCCCCCAGAGCATTCACCTTGATCAGTGAATTCTGGTAGCTGCCCCAGCAAGAGTCACAGTCTCCTTGCTCACTTTGCACGCTCCTCTTGGTGTGTGCACTGAATGCATCTCCCCAGTTTGCTCAGGAGGCCAAGTCAGGTTAAGCAGCAGAGCAGAGTGAGGCAGGAAGTGTTCTGCTGTGATCGTGTCCAGCAGCAGCTTAATTTCAAACAGCCCAGGCTCCCAGAAAGCACACTGCACGCCAGCAGCTGTCAGAGTTAATAGGGCTGCAGAGCACAGTCCACTGACATGTTGGTAGATCAAAGCTTCTCTTCCCTAACCCTTGAACAGGAAGACTAAGACACCAAGTCCCAGATGGTTCCAGCCAGTGGGGCTTTAAATCTACATCCAAAATGGAATGCTTTCCAAAAATTGGGGCATGTTGGTTTGATAACGGTGTCCAGGATGACACAGAAAGCTGTGAGCTGCAGGCTGGGATGGGGATGGGGGACAGGGACACTGTGTTACCTGCTGGGTCCCACTGCTGGGTACTGCTGCAGCAGCAGCTGCCCATGGGACTTACAGATGAGCAGCAACAGCCCTTGGAAAGATGAACGATGAACTGTGGCCTCCATGGTGACTTGTCTTTAATTCCTTCAGCTGCAGGATGCCTTGAAGTGTCAGCACTGCAAAAAACAGTTCAAGTCCAAAGCTGGGCTGAATTACCACACCATGGCTGAGCACGTCAGCAAGGTAAGAGAGCTGAGCTGCTTTGGTCTCACACCTCACGATGCAGAAGATGAAGCAATTGGCAGTCTGCTTTCCTCTGTCTTTGTAAAGAGGGGGCTCAGAACACCATCTTTGCAGCATTTCACATACTGCTCAGTGCAGTGGCTTTCCCCCTTCCCTGCCAAAGAAAGCCCTCCTTCCCAGGCAGCTCAAGTTGATCATAGGGAGTAGAGCAGATGACTGGACAAGTAAAACAAGGTTTCAGATCCCAGAGCAGGGGAAGATGCAGTGAGTATGGTGAGGGCAGATTTTGAGTGGCAAAGCTCTGCCTCCAAAGCTGTGCTCACAGATCTGGGACTGGTCTGGGACTGATGGGTTCTGGCTTGCATGAACCTCAAAATCCAGTCTTTAGCTCTCCAACATGCATGTGGGAAGCTTATCATGGATAAAATCTCACAGGAACTGATTTAGATGCTGTTCTTAAAAATCTGGTGGCCATGTATCTCTCTGAGGTAGCAAGGTGAGGCGTGGGAAATGTTTTTCTGGAGGATGGAGCCAGGCTCTTCCCAGTGATGGCCAGTGATAGGACAAGGGCCAGTTGGTGCAAGCTGGAGCATAGGAAGGTCCATGTGAATATAAGAAGGAACTTTTCACTGTGAAGGTGACAGGGCACTGGAACAGACTGCCCAGAGAGGTTGTGGAGTCTCCTTCTCTGGAGACCTTCAAAACCTGCCTGGAGCATTCCTGTGTGATTTAGGCTAGGTGATCCTGCTCTGGCAGGAGGGTTGGACTAGATGATCTTTCCAGGTACCTTCCAATGTTCTGTGATAGCCCCATTTCTACGTGTGCCCTGCCTACCAGCTGTCACTGGACTTTCACATTCATCTCCTGTTCTCTGTCCTGGTGAATCCTCTGTGCAGGAGCTGCTCCTGGGTCTCCCAGCTGGCCCTTTGAGAGCAAACACAGGAAAGGCACGAGCAATCTGCCACGTAACGGTGAAGGTGGTGTGTGTGGTAAAGCTGTGGGAGATCCAGCTCCTCTATGAGAGGTTTTCCCTGGCCAGGGGCAGCTCCTGTGAGGCAGAAGTTCACCACCTGCTCCTGGCACAGAAGACATGAGTAAATAGTTGACTCTGTCGCTTCTGTTGCTTCCTTGTTTCCAGCCTGTTCCTGTGGAAACCGCTGGACTTGGGGAACAGGAGGAGCGGGAAAGGCTGAGGAAAGTGCTGAAGCAGATGGGAAAGCTGAAATGTCCCAATGAGGTAGGAGAAGGACTCCTGTTTCTTGTTGTGTGAAAAGGTGGAAGGAGTGAGCCCTGATACAGAGGGGAACACATGCTCTCCAGGCATCCTTTGGTGTGCTCTTCACCTTAGCGCAGCCACCCCGGTCCCCATCCCCTTGGCTCTGTGTGCTCCAGCAATGGGTCATCCCTGCAGCAGGGTGGGCACAGGGCAGGTTGGGGAGCACTGACAGGCAGATTCTGCCTCCTGAACATGGGAGGGGGCACAGCCAAGGCTGTTCTTGGCACTAAACCAAACCACACTGAAAAACAGTCGTGAGCTGGTGGTGGACAAGTCACAAAGGGGTAACAGGGTGTGTGGCAGAGGGGTGTCCCCATGGATGCTTTGCTCAGCATGCAGGCAATGCCTCCTCACTGCTTTCCCCTCCTGCTGCCTGCTGTGCATCTGTCTGGGGAGCTCTGTTGGTGTGTTGAGGATGGGGGCAGTGTTGCCCATCCCTCCGTGGCACCACCATGCCTGCATGTGGCTCTTTTGGGGAGAGGGGCTAGCTGATGATTCCCCATCACTCAGAGGGGACAGGCTGGTGGAGCTGCTCTGCAGAGGGGGTGCTCCTCAGGACATGCTCCTCCCCGTAGCAATGGCACCCCAACCATTTCAACAGGGGCACATGATGCCCCAGCCCTCTAACCCTCCCTGTCTCCATAGGGCTGTGTGGCCAACTTCTCCAGCCTGATGGGCTACCAGTACCACCAGAAGCGGTGTGGGAAGCAGCTCGCTGAGGCTGACAAGCCTGTCTTCAGCTGTCCACACTGCGGCAAGAAGTACAAATCCAAGGCCGGCCATGACTACCATGTGCGGTCAGAACACCCGGCCCCGGTGAGCCCCCCGGATGACTCCGCAGCCCGAGGAGCGGGACCGTCCCCCCCCGGGGGTGACTGCAGAGCCGCTGAGCCTGTGGGCAGGACAGAGCCGGGCAGGGCCGGGCCAGGCAAGGCAGGTGCAGCCGTCGGGACTGGTGTTGTTTTCTCCCTCACATCACTGCGCGCGTGTGTCGTACCATCTGGGGTTGGGGTTGGGGTCAGCAGCCATCTGGGGTTGGTTGTTTATGGAGCAGAGGGGTCAGCAGCGTTTGCCTTCCCTGGTGCCTGCGGGGCTGGGCCCCAGCACATCATGCATCCTTACTCCACGGGGAGAAAATAAACAGATCCCAGGCCTCTCCCTCAGCACCAGGCAGGCACTGGCTGCTCGCCAGCACTGGGGTGGCAGGATTTGTCCCTGGGGAGCATCCTTTTCTGTTCTGTTGATCCCTACTGACAGCGCATCCGATGCTAATAACTCCCTAACTAATAAATGGAGATGTTCACACACGTGGGAGCGCGAGAGGATGCAGCAAGTCCGGTGTGTGGCTGACTGCTGGGCTGCGGGAGGTGGGGTGCTCTGCATGTTCCCATGCTCAGGTGCAGAGGCATGCTGGTGTTTCTACAGCCCTCACCTGCACAAAGCAGGTCTGCAAACCCCCACCCTGAACCCTCACATCCCCATCCCTCGCTGCTTCGCCCCTTGACATCCCTTCCTGTCTCTGTTGCAGCCTCCGGAGGAGCCAGAGGTGAAGCCAGAGCCTGGCCCTGTAGAAGACTTTGAAAGGACTCCGAGCGGCCGCATCCGTCGGACGTCGGCCCAGGTGGCCGTGTTCCACCTTCAGGAGATCGCAGAGGATGAGCTCGCCAGGGATTGGACCAAGCGGAGGATGAAGGATGACCTGGTGCCTGAGACAAAGCGGGTGAGGAGCCTTGATTTCCTTTCTTTGTTGTGTGCTGCCTGTACCCAGAGATCCTGGGGTGCCAGCGTGGCCCCAGCTGGCTCGGGGCTCGCGTGTCGCCTTTCCAGTGTGTTAAAGAAACCTCTCTGATTCATTGCTCAGAGCCCACCCAGCACTGGCTGAGCCCAGCTGCTCTGGGGACTCTGTACAACCCTGGCAGGAGGCAGCTTTGCCCTCTCCACTGCCGGCACCCAAATGTGGGTGGAGCAAAAGGTGGTGCTTTGTGGACAGCAGAGAGAGAGCAGAGTCTGTCTGTGGGGATGTCATGGAAGGAGGTTGGTTGTGGTCAGTGGTGTGGACTGGCAGCCAAGAGGAGCACGTGGAGAGAGTTGGAGCTTGGCTCTGAAATGATCTCCCTTGCACTGGCAGAGAGCAGAGATTCCCCAGGAGGAATTTCCTCCCTTCCACAGCTCTTCCTTGATTTCTGGGAGGTGCTTCCCTGGAGGTAAAGGGCCCACAGTGTTCCTGCAAGCAGAGGAAGCTGGAGGGTGGAGGCAGGGCTGAGCTCTGCAGCCCCAGCACCGATGCATGGGATCTGCACTGCAAAAGTTGGTGCCCCAGCAGCCTGGAGCTACATGGAGGTATTGGAGTAACACGTTAAATCAAACATCCCTCCTGGTCCTGGAAGGAGGTGATTCCTGGGAAGCAGGAATTCCCTTCAGGAACGCTCCTCCTGGACTGTGAAAGGAATGAAGCAGCAGCAAATCACAAACCTTTTCAGTGTAAAAGGGGAACGAAAGAAGAGTGGGAGTTGGAGTTTTTAATCCTGTAGTTGACTCTTTGTGGCCAGCGCTGGGGCTCAGCACAGAGCCAACCTGCCAGTCACTTCACAAGCTGCAGCCTGGTTCCTGAGCGAGTAACACTGCAGCCAGGCAGCAGGAGATCCAGCCACAGTGCTGCTCTCTGCTGTGGACCAGAGCTGAGGGGTTGAGGGTCAGATCTGGTTGCAAACTCTTTTATTTCCCCAAGGCTCGGTGCTGTCGTTGTTGGTTTCCAGATGACTTCAGCTGCAGTTCATTTATAGCATAAGAAAACCCAAGCCCAAAGTAGCTGTTTCATTTCAGATACTGTGGGAGGAGAGGTGTGGTGCTCTCCAACCTCAGCACTTGCATTCCTCTCTCCTCCTTGAATTGCTCCCCTTACTCTTGATTTTGGGTGTTCTTCTGAATTGAGGGAGCAGCCAGGAGTCCTGGGGCTGGACAAGGGGCCCATGTGCAAGCTGACATACAAAGGCATCGTAAAGATTTCAGCTGCTGGCATAATTGTTCTGTGAAATGCAGTTTGTGGGGGGAGGTTTATTTATGAGATGTTTCTTGTGTTCAGAGTTGGTTTAAGTATAACTGAGCCCTGTCTCAGCACTGAGAAACAAAGAGAATCCCTGTGAAGGTGGTGGAAGCAGGTTTGTGTTGAAGATGAGCAATGGTGTGGGGATGATTAGAGGGCTGGAGCAGCTCCCCTGTGATGAGAGGCTGAGGGAGCTGGACTGGGTCAGCCTGGAGAAGAGAAGGCTGTGGGGGGACCTCATTGCAGCCTTCCAGCTCCTGAAGGGAGCAGAGAAACAGGAGGGGAATCAGCTTGTTAAAGGGCAGAGACTGGCAGGACAAGGGGGATGGATTGAAGCTGGAGGAAGGAAGGGTTAAATTGGATATTAGGGGGAAGTTCTTTCCAGGGAGAGTGGTGAGGGGCTGGAACAGGCTGCCCAGAGAGGGGGTGGATGCCCCATCCCTGGGGGTGTTCAAGGCCAGGTTGGATGGGGCCCTGGGCAACCTTGTGTAGCTCCAGGCCTGGAGGTTGGTGTCCCTGCCTGTGGCAGGGGGTTGGAGCTCTGTGATCCTTGGGGTCCCTTCCAACCCAGACCTGTCTGTGATACTATGATTCTATGAGTTGGATCAGCTCCCAGGTGGCAAAACAAGGCTCTTGGTTTGGAGGCTCAGGACTTTGGGCCCTGCACAGGCTGCTGTCCCCTGCTGTGCTGGCCATGTGTCACACAGAGGGGTTTCAGAGGGGGTCAGCGCAGTGGGCAGACATGTATAAAGCTGTGAGCGTGCCTGTGGGTGCATCTTGCAGTGACTGTCACGTTCCCTTGACAACAGTCTCAAACATGATCTGTTCAGTCTATGACATTTTTTCTCATGGAAGTAGGTGGGAGGCAGGTTCTGCCTGGGGAGGCTCGTGGGAGCTTGCTGACTTCAGCACGCTCTGCTCGGCTTACATCGAGCAGAACTGGTCTGTGTTTATGAGTTGCTTCAGTTCAGGGTGTGGGAACCCACCCCCCCCAGTTGCAGGCAGCTCAAACACACCAGCACATGGCCAGTTTGTCCCTGTTACAGCCCCCCAAAACAGCCCTTCCCTCAGAACTGGCTGCAGCCGTGCTGGCAGGTCCAGCCGCAGGCAGTGTGGGAGGCTTGGGGGAGTGGGCAGTGTCACCACATCCCCCTGCCACTGCCCTGTGAGCGTGTGTGGTGACTGACCCTGGGAGGGACCTGACAGCCCAGACCCTCTGGAGCTGCAGGAAGGCAGACACCAGTGAGCTGGGAGCAGTGAGCAGCAGCCAGCCCTTGGGAGTACATTGCCGGGCCCTCAGAGCCCCTCACTGGCCTGGACCTGGGGAGAGGTGGGATGTTAGGGGTCGGTGGCAGATGGCAGCTGATCCTGCACGATCTCAGACAGACCTGGGGCTTTCCAGGGTCCCAGAGGGACAGATGCTTCCCAGCTCTGGTCTGTAACCAGCCATGGCTGGATGTATCTGGAGTCACTGCAGCGCAGGACATGTTCTGTCCCCAAGCTCTCCAGTCACCCTCCACAGCCCCCAGCAGCCAATGTGGATTTCAAGGAAGCTGATGAAGAAAGCTACTCCTCCTCTCCATCCCTTCTTCAGGCAGCAGGTCTTTTCCCCAGGGGAAGGCAGGCAGCTCCTCAGCAAGCTGATGGGTGATGGGGGTTTGCAGCCCCTACACCATGGTCTTGCCATCGTGGCCACATGGCAGCAGGTCCTGGATGGGGAGAGGAACTCTGGGACTGGATCCTGTTGGTGGCCCATGGTGGGATGCATTTGCCTTTCCCCAGGAGGATGGATTCCTTCTCACCAAAGCAATGGCATTAGAATAAACGATTGCTGCTTGATCCCAGGCCCTGTGCTGCCTTCATTCTGCACTAACCAGATCCAGCATTTCTAAATATACACTGGAGCCTTATTTTCTCGCTCCGATCTTTATTTGCCTCTGGATAAGCTGAAACAGATGGGGTGTTTCACAACGGCCTCTTGCTGGGGATGTCAGATGGGGAAGGGCATACCTCTGCTGCTTTTCTGGGAAAAAGCCCCTTTCCAGAGCTGTGTGAAGATGGTGCTGATCCCCCAGTGCTCCTCTGGCCTTCGCTGGGGCCATCACATGCCCATCTTGGATCTGCTGTGGAAAGAGTGAGAAGCCAACAGGTTCCCAGCTCGGTGGAACAGGCAGGCAATGGTGGACTCTGGGATCTGGCAGGGGATGATGGCTTTACCCATTTTGGAGGCTGGATTAAGAGAAACACTCTCCTAGAGCAGAGAAAAGGGGCATCTAAGGCACGAGAGGAAAGAGACCGCCATGGAAATCTCACTGTTCTGTGGTGGGAGGCTTCCCTTGTGGTGCTTGAGGTGGGGTGGTTTGTTTCAGGGTGCTCTGAGCTCTGTGCTGGAGGTGGCAGTGGGTTCCTGCACCCCAGGCAGCCCCCGTGCCTCGCAGGGAGGGATGCAGAGCTCTTCTGTGGGGTGTGAGAGCGCCCTGTTCGCCTCCCTGGGGCTCGGGGTGTGGCTGTGGGACTGGGGGAAGTCATGGAGGGTGCACATCATCGTGGAACCTGAGTGCTGTGCCGTGGGGTGACGGGGTTCAGAGCGAAGAGCTGGGGCCTCTTGTACAGCTGAAGGGGAAAAGCCATCTCCAGGGTTGAGGTTTTTAAGAAAACCCTATCCTGGAGCCAGGATTAGCTCTGGAGCAGGACAGCCTGACTCGGATTGATCCCCCAAAGCGATGGCTCTGCTGTCCAGGCAGGAGCCAGGCTGAGTCCTGAGAACTCATCTCACCGGTGGCCAAACCAGATTCCAGCTCCAGCTGCGGACCCAGAGCTCAGCGTGGCAGAGTGTGTCCTTCCTGTCCTTGCTGGGCAGTGCTGGCACGGGGTGACCCAGCTGCCTGGGGCTGCGTATGGGACCCGGCTGCCAGCCAGTGCCCCTGGGAGTGTTTTGGCTTTGCCTCCCGGACGGCATCAGCTGCAGTTCCCGCGGGGCGATGGCAGAGCCGTGCCTCGCGCTGGGGACCTGGCTGAGGCTTCCAGGGGAGCTTGTTGGCTGGGGCCGAGGCAGCCTGCATGGTTCTCATTTACCCTGATGTATTTTGGGGAAGGGGAGAGCTGTCTAGGGAGCGGGGGAGGATTGAAATATGAAAGTTAACTAAATAAAACCGTCAGTCAAAGAAAACAAGCCTTCCCACCCCGCCATCCTTCGACTGTTCAGAGGAGATGGGCTGTTGCCAAAGCCAGTTGTAGTCGTTTAATGATTTGGCCATGAAGATTTTCACTTACAGGCTGTTTGAGGAAAATAAATGGAAAAAAAAAAAAAGAGAAGTATTCCATGCCTGGGGCTCCCTCTTAATAGAGACATAAAGATGACTTTGACATTCCCAGAACCGCAGCGCCCCGGGAAGACATGGGATTTGCATGTTATTGTGCAGGGCTGTTGGAGGAGAGTGGGGAGGGGATATTTTTTCTCTGGAGTGGGAAGCCAGAGCAGCAGAGTCCACATCTCTGAACATCCCCCCTCGTCTCTTCCCCGGGGACGCGCGGAGGGAGAGGTTGTTGCTGGGGCCGTGTGCGGTTACCGTTAATGTTTGCTTATTCATGGGATTGATTGGGTTTTAATTAAGGAGGCTGTTTGGCATCCTGGCTCTCAGCATCAATGACAAAAAGGGACTCCTGTGTTCTCCCCTGGAGGTGCCATTGCCTTCCCCAGGCAGGAGACCAAGTGGTTGGTAGATGCCCCATCCCAGCGCTTCAAAGAGCTCTGCTGACATTCCCCCAGCTGTGGAGCACGACAGAAGAGCAGCGTGCTGGGGCTCAGGGGATTGTCCCACATCCGTCCTTACCAGCGTTTGCAGCGTCGTTTCGCAAGGCCCTTTGCCCCAGCCCTTTGCATGGAGCCCAGCTCTCCCTGGGCTGCCTTCTTCTCTGGCTGTGCCCTGCCACGTGCCAAGGTGCAGGCTGCAGGGGCTTTACAGATCACTTAAATTCAAGTGGAAACAAGCAGTTGGTATCTGAGCCCTGGGTGGGAGCTCCCCTTCGCAGGGAGGTTTGGGAGCAGCCTGTCTGGGGGAGCTGGATAAAGCAAACTCACAGCTTTATCAGCACGTTGAGGAAAAGCCACAGCTGGAAAAGAAGTCCAGCCAGCCACCTCCTGTGAGCTCTGCATCCTGGGGGTGTGTTTTGAAAACAGGGGCCTGGGTTTGTACCTCTCTCTGAGCACCACTTGTCTGTACATCCTCCCCAGACAGCAAGGATGCATCCATGCTGCCGTGGTCCATGCTGGGAAGTGCCTATGGATAGGAGTATCCACACCTATACTGCACCAAGTGTGAGCTCACCGAGCCGTACTCTGGCTCAGGGCTAGGGGTGCAAGCAGCACCCACCAGTTTTCATGGAATCATAGAATGGGATGGGTTGGAAGGGACCCCAAGGGTCACAGAGCTCCAACCCCCCTGCCACAGGGGACACCAACCTCCAGGCCTGGAGCTACACAAGGTTGCCCAGGGCCCCATCCAACCTGGCCTTGAACACCTCCAGGGACGGGGCACCCACCCCCTCTCTGGGCAGCCTGTTCCAGCCCCTCACCACCCTCTCTGGAAAGAACTTCCCCCTAATATCTCATCTAAACCAGAGCTCGCTCGGTTGGGCACTGGTGCAGCAGGCAGGCAGCTCAGACTACGGGCAGAGCAGCCCCGTGTCCCCTGTGGAACTCACCAGGGCAGCAGGCAGAGACCAGCCCCGCTGGTAGGGCTGAGCAGGGTGGTTGTGAGGCACAGAGATGCTGCAGCTGCTCTTGTGCTGAACACACAGAAACGGTGTTGGGAGGACCAGCCCGCTATGCTCAACCTCAAAGCTGCTAATAAAGCAGTAATTAAAAGCACTTGAAAAAGAGCAGCCCTGCCAGAAGGAGAGGCAGAGACACAAGAGCCTCTCATTGTTTAACGGGCTGTGCCCATTCATCAGTGGAAGGCAGCCACGGAGGCTCCTGGCATCACCCCTCCTCTCTGCCCAGCATGCAGGGTTGTTTATCCTCCCAGTTACGAAACAGGGCAGAGGGGCCACGCTGACACCATGCACCAAAAATGCTGGGGCTGGGCCCCGTGGTGGGGCACAGACCTGGGAGCAGGAGCCCCCTTTCTCCTGTGTGCCCTGTGGAGGTGGCTGCAGCACCGGGGGCTCCAGCCCTGCTGCTGGCCCACAGCCACCCCTCAGCCTGGCTACGGCCACACCGGTGGCACGGCAGCAGGCAGAGCTACCCCCCTGTGCTGTGCTGTGCTGTGCCTGGGGGGGAGATGACATCTCCTGGGGAAGCCTCCCAACTAGTTTTCAGCTTCACTTCAGCTTCTCCTGGTGGGGGGGGGGCGGTGGTGAGGACCCATGTGAAGAGGGAGGACTCCACCAAGGACTGGACTGGTGTGTGCCGCTCTGCTAATCGTCTTCTATTGTTTGCAGCTCAATTACACCAGGCCAGGGCTTCCAAAGCTCAATCCAAGGCTGCTGGAAAACTGGAAGAACGAAGTGAAGGAGAAGGGCCACATCAACTGTCCCAACAATGTAAGGACCATCTCTGTTCTTCTCTGGGGCGGCTGGGCTCAGTCTGTAGGACTGAGTGGGGGCATTTAGGGCCAGAAACCCACCAAATCCAGGTTCTTTTTAGGATAGAGCCAGCACTGATGCTCAAACCCTCATTTCACCTCCTCTCCCTGGGGTTGCTGCCAGACCTGGTTGAAGTGTGTCCCACCTTTGGGACCTTCCTGGTGCACTTGGTCACTGAGCCACCCCCTCCCCACGCGCCCTTGGGCTGATGGTTCAGCATTGCCCACTTCAGGCTCTGGAGCTGCCTTTGGGAAGCTCCCAGGATCCAGGGCTCTGTGCTCAAGACCTTTTTCATGCAGAGAACTTGCTTGTCCCAGAGTAAAGGCAGAGCTGGGTTCAAGCCATTCTTTTTAAAGCCCTGGGACACGCAGAGACCTCGGGCACGCGGTGCGTGCGCTTTATCTTGCTGTAAAACGCAGCCTTGGCCTGAGCTCTGGGGAGGTGAACTCCACCCTCGTGCTGGGCCGTTGATTTATCATCTGAAACAAAGCCTTGCTAAGGGGGGTTTTGAGCAGGGTTGTTGCTGCAAGGCTGGGGGAGACATGCTGCCTAATGAATGTCATACCCAGGCACTTTGAAAAGGCATTGCTCAGAAACTGGTCATGCTGCTGCCCGGGTGATTTCTCTGTTAAGCTTCTGCTGTGGCTCCAAGAACTCCTGTAGCCCAGCAGGACCTCCCAGCTGCTCACAAACGTACGTTTTCCATGGAGACGTTTAGGGGAGACATTTTTCAGCCCGTTGCAGAGGGGATGTGGCCACATGACTCCCATTAGCACTAATAGGAAACGTGTGACCAGAGCTCCCCACGGCTTGCAGAGCATTAACCTCACGCTGCTTAGCCTGGACTGGTGGCCTTGCTTGCCCAGCAGGCTCCTGGCCCCGGCATGGAGGGAGGCACAGAGGCAAGGGAGGATCCTGGCAAACCCTGCTTTGTTTTCCCCACAGTGCTGTGAAGCCATTTACTCCAGCGTCTCGGGGCTGAAAGCTCACCTGGCCAACTGCAACAAGGTAAGGTCCTTCCTTGTGCAGCCTCGGCTCGGAGGTGGGGTTGGGGGTTGGTTTTTCTCTTCCCCCCCTGGCTCTTTTGGAGAGCAGCATGGGTTAAAGGATCATGACTGCTGGGAGAGCAATGCTGCTGCCCATCGAGTTGTCACCACTCAGCTGGGTGCCATGCCATCCCAGCCCAGCCACTCGCCCTCAGTACTGTCTTCCTGGGGCAGGATCAAACCCACAGCCACAGGCAGCTGAAGGCAGAGAGGCTCAAGCTGAGCAGATGCAATGGAGGAGATTGAGCTGCTGCCCCAGCCTTGGAGGAGAGGTCTTACAACACGAATGTCTCACCCAAGAAGGGTCCCAGCCCTCCTGCACACCACGTGCCCTGGAGATGCAGGCAGCAGAAGCGAGCACATTTGCCTCACATCCTCCCACCTCAGCATCCCCATCCCACAGCAGTCCCTGCCCAGCTTGTCTCCTGCAGCCCTGGGCTGCTCAGCGTGGCCAGCACCTTGCATGCAGCCACACAGGGACAGCAGCAGCTCAGAGACAGGGAGCTGGGCATGGGAAGCTGGTCCTTTCCCTGGGCACGTGGCAGTCAGGCATCTTTCTTCACTGATTTGGGCAGCCCTATGGCCCCTCAGGAAGCAGCAAGCTCCTGTGGCCTGCAGCTGCCACGGGGGGTGGGATCCAGAGCTCAGCATAGGTCCCTCAAATTGGAGCTGAAGAGGAGCTGGTAAAGTTTTATACCCTGAAATGTTTCCAGCTGCAGCTTCCATTGAATAGAGCTTTCAGGAGGCAGCTCCAATCCATACCCCGTGGTTATTAAAAACACAAACTCCCGTGCTCCTCCAACACTAACTGGAACATCAGCCCCTAATGAGATCATGTAGAAAATGAGCTGCAGAGATCCAGCAGATGAAGCTGTTCTTACATGGGATGAAAGTGCAAACGCAGGGGAGTAGGGCAGTTCCTTTGCTAGCCTGCAGCACGCTCTCAGGGAGGAAGCAGAGCTGTGTTCTGGCCTGTGCTGTGCACAGAGAGAAGCCAGGCGTTCGCACGAGCGTTTTCTTTAACCACAGAGCTGCACCCTCCACAACCAGTGAGTCTGGCACAGCCAGGGCTGGGTGTTGGGGGTCAGTGCTTGGGGAATTGGCAGCTTTGTGTCCCCCACAGTGGGAATCTTGCCCTCAGACACAGAGGATCTTGTTTTGCAGTGGATACATGTGTGGTCAGATCTGGTCCAGAGCTGGCCTATGACCTCTGCTGTGAAATCATAGAGCCACAGAATCCCAGACTGGTCTGGGTTGGAAGGGACCCCAAGGGTCACAGAGCTCCAACCCCCTGCCACAGGCAGGGACACCAACCTCCAGGCCTGGAGCTACACAAGGTTGCCCAGGGCCCCATCCAACCTGGCCTTGAACACCCCCAGGGATGGGGCACCCACCCGCTCTCTGGGCAGCCTGTTCCAGCCCCTCACCACTCTCTCTGCAAAGAACTTCCCCTTAATATCTAATTTAAACCTTCCTTCCTTCCTTCAGCTTCAAAATCAGAGTGGGCTGAGACACATCAAGCTGAGGGTGCTCGCAGCAGCGCCCCATCCTCGGTGGTTTGTGCTGAAGTGATTGATTTTTGCGGGAGTGTTTCTGCAGCCAGCCAGCAGCAGGGCCAGGCCTGCCTGCATCCTGCCTGTCCCTGGAATGAAAGCCCTGTCTAACTCCAGATTTACAGCCCAGAGCTGGCTAAGGGGAAATTCCCAGGGCACATATATATCCCCTGCATGGGCCCATCCATAAACCCCTCGTCAGTAGAGAGCACGTTATCTCCCCCGCGCCTTGAACTGCGGCAGAGCGGGGAGATCAGTCATCCCAGGAGGGCTGTAATGACAGAAAGCCAGCAGTCACTGCCTCTGACAGCCTGGAAGGAAAAGGAGGGGACTCTGTGGGACATAAATTAGGTGGTGGTTCAGTCCCCAGAGATCACAGCTCTGCTGACAGTGAGGAAACCGGGCGACCGGTCCCGTCAGCCTCACAGGGGAAACACACGGTGTCAGTGGTACCTAACAACCCGTGGTGGGGGTGACAGGCAGCCAAACGTGCTGTTTGGTGCCCTCTGAGGTCGTAGGACCTGGTGCTTCGATGCCTGGTGCTGGTGTGGTGATGGGCAGCACCACCAGCACTACTGCAGCACAACCAGCATGAGCTGTAGTTCAGAGCAGAAGGGATGGTCATGAGCTCCTGGCCTGGGACTGGGGGCTGGCAGAGGTCAGGTGGTTTAGGAATGAGTGTTTGTTTTCTGTTGCTTCAGGGTTCAAGCATTAACCTCCCTCCACAGAGGTGGGGGAGCAGGGAGGGGGGACAGCCACCCCTCCAGGGTGCTTTTGGCTCTGCTTGGACTACAGGAGGATGCTCTGTCTTGCAGGGGGACCACTCAGTGGGCAAGTACCGCTGCCTCCTGTGCCAGAAGGAGTTCAGCTCCGAAAGTGGGGTCAAGTACCACATCATCAAGGCTCACTCAGAGGTAAGGAGGTGGCTGGGGCTGGTGTGTGCTGGTCCCTGCTCCAACATGCCCATCCTCGAGCTGCCCCGCTCCATCCGCCCCTGCCTGCCAAGACCAGAGCACAGCAGCTCCCAGAAGCATCAGCAATGCTGTGACAGTCTGGGGGGGACACCTCCCTGTCCCTTTTTGGTCCCCAACACCCCCTGGCCAGTTGCAGCTGCTTGGTGCCAGCCAGCTTGTCCTTGGGGAGGTGCTGTCAGCAGGGTGTGGGGTGACCCAGGTGAGGCAGGGGGTGTGTGTGCCTGTACCCAGCTCCAGGATGGTCACTAACCCTGGTGTCACCCCCTGGTCACAGAACTGGTTCCGAACCTCCGCAGAGGCCAGCAGGAAAAAGAAAAGCAGGGAACAGCTTTCTTCCAGCAAGGAGGAGAAAAAGAAAAGCACAAGCGGGAAGAAAAGGGGGAGGAAACCCAAGGAGAGGCCTCCAGAAACATCCCCGAAGGGCAGAGAGAGCGTGGCAGCAAAGACTAATCACAAGAAAACCCTCGAGCACTGGGAAGGCTCCCGAGGCAGCCCTGAGGAGGATGAGCACGTCCCCAAGCCCCTGAGCCAGCGGAAGGGGGGAGCCAGTAAGATGCCTGAGAAGTGAGCAGCTCAGAGACTCGTCTCCAAGGATTCGTTTACAACCCAGGGTAACAGGGTGGGGGTCTCTCCCGGTCTTCTGTCCGTCCCCCCCCTTCCCATCCCACTTTCTCCCCCCTCCCCCACCCTCTACTCACCCCCCTTTTTACAAAAAAAAACCCACAAAAAAGAAAAAAAAAATGGAAAAAACAAAAAAAGAGACAGAAAAACACCATTTAACCACTTCAAAGCTCGAGTCACGGACCTTGTTTCACACTGGAAAACGAACAGGATCAAGGAAGCTGGACCGTTCTCCACCCCCCCCTGCCCGTGTACATACCCCTCTGCCCCCACCCCTGCCTGGCAGGACCCTGCTGCCTTCACCCCTGCCCCCCCACCCCCACCCCATGTCCCTCCTTACTCCCTGCGCCAAACTGGGGACGCTTGAGCGAAAGAAAAGTGCAATAGCAGTGGGACCCCCTTGGGTGGGGTCTCTCTGCAGCTGTGTGCCAGGGTGGGGGGCTGCCAGCCCGGGTGCTGCCAGCCCCCTGCCCACCTGGGCAGCCTCTGGTGGGCTCCAGCCTCCCGGTGCAGGCAGCACCCACATCCCTGCTCCTGGGATGATGTTTCCAAAGATAATTGACCTGTGCGAGCGGAGGGAGAGCAGGGCCTGGCAGCAGATGCTGGGGTGGGGGGGTGGGGGGGGAGTGGGGGGTCCTTTTTGGGACTGTGTGGGCTTTGTAGCCAGCTCTGGGTTTGGTTTGGCTTGGTGGTGCAAGGCAGGGGTAGAGGAGCAAGCGTGGCACGGGGCTGGCAGAGCATCACCCTGTGCAGCTGCGGCTGTGAGAGGGGGTGTGGGAGGTGTGAGCACCCCTGGGTGTTGAGGGGAGAGGGGGCTGCTGTAGGGCAGGCTGGGGTGTGGAGGGTTTCACTGCAAGTTGTGGGAATGCTGTGGGTGCCATGGAGCTTCGTGCTGAGACTGCAGGGAAGGTGTGAGGACGGGGGGAGCCGCACCCCGGTCCTCAAGGTGTCATTGAGAATGTAAATGTTGTGGCCAGGTCCAGCAGTTGAAAAGGGCGATTCAGGGTCCCCATCACAGCCCATCCCAAAAGGCTCCCTGGGAATGGGGTTTCGGTCACCTGGCTGCAGCTGCAGGGGTTGTGCAGCGGGACAGGGACAGCCTGAAGTGACAATCACAGGTCCTGCTGTCGGGCGTGTTGCACTCACCTTGTCCTTCCGAGCTGGGACCCACCACGGGGTGAGTCTCAGCTCCCCCAAGACACATCCAGCCCCCCGACCATCCTCCTCAGTGGTGGGGTGTCCTTGCACCGTGCCCTGTCCCCTGCTCCTTCTCTTTCCCTGGGCTTTGCTTTGTGTCTGCACCGACACTGATGTGACACCCCACTCCGTCCTGGAGGGATCCATCCCTGGACCAGGATGCGTCTGTCTCCAGACAAAACCCAGGCTACCTCTGTCCTTCTCTCAGTAACAGAACACAAAACCTTAATTCAGTGTTTTTCCCCTGTGTGGGAGCTGGGAAGGTGGCGTTGGGGCTGGGGGGAGGAGACCTCCTGCTTTTACTTTAATCAATTAAAACCTCAACCCTGGGTGTCCTTCCCCGCTCGGCACGGGCTCAGTATCATTTCCCTGCCCTGAGGAGCTGCTCAGTAATAATTAACGTCCTTCTCCACTGGCAGGTTGCTACAGGGAGGAGGAGGTGGTGGTGTCTGAAGCTGGGAGCTGATGCTCCTGCTCCAGCTGAGTACCCCCAGCAGCTGGATGCCGCATTCTGGGCACGTACCTGCGGGCCAGGGAACCCGCTGTTGTTTGCGCAGGGCATCCAGGCAATTAGTGAGAAGGCTTAATTAGTCACTGCAGCTCAGCCTGTTTGCCACTTGGCGCTTCACCTGATCATTGTTTTGATGGTGTCACTGGTACAAATCCTGCCTCCCCCGGGGAAGAGAGGGAGAGCTTCAGGAACTGTAGGAGCCACGTTCCTGGAGCTGTCTCCGTCTTTGTCAGGGCAGGGATGGGGGAACACCGTCCTGGCTGAGCCTGAGGGATGGCACTGCCTGCCTGCAGAGCACTGTGCCTGCTTGCTGAAGCAGGAAGGGCTGCTGAGGAGGGGCTCCTGCGCCCAAGGAAGGTGTTTGGGCAGTGCTGGGGGGACACACTGTGGCTTTGGGGTGGTGTAGGCAGCAGCAGGAAGGGGAGAGCAGGCAGAGCTGGGCACCTGGCATGGAGTTTGGCTTTGAAATCTCTGTGAAGGGGTAGAGGGAGCTGCTGGATCCCAAAATCCTGTCCCATCGTGGGGGAAAGCCCCTGGCAAAGTTCCGTGTGTCCTGGGGTGGGTGGGATGCAGCTGGCCTGGGCTGCTGGCTTGGACCAGTTCACCTCACAAACCTGCTGCCTCCCCCTGGGGATGGCACGGGTTTGATTCTCATTAACATGCAATTAATTGGCTTCTCACTGACTAAATTAACAGGCAGCACTATGCTCCACACTGCGGGGGGGAGCCCTGGGGTGGGAGCTCAGCCCTGGGAGCTGCTCAGGGTGGGGGAGACCTGGGGAGGGGCTGGCTTGTGGGGGGTCCTTGTGGGGTCTGACTCAGAACCCATCCTGCAGCTTCAGGTCAGCGAAGGAGCATCCTGGGAGGAGTGAGGGGCTGGAGCAGTGACAGCCAGTGACTTCAAGGGGATGACACCGTCCAGGAGGGGACAGTTTGGGGTCTTGGGGCAGGGAGTGGGCTCAGGGCAGTGGGGACAGTGATCCCGGTGCTGGGGCTGTCCCCTGCCACCCTGGGAGCTGGGAGATGCTGCCCCCAGCGCCCCGTGAAGGCAGCACCTTGGTCAGATAGAAACGTTATGAGAAGGTGACATCTTCAGGGGGCTGTTGGGTTTATTTTCCCTGTGAAAGGTATTTTCTCCCCCCATGAGTCATCACTTGAGAGGAATATGTTCTCCCACCCCCCCCCTTCTCCGTGGGACATCCTTTGTCTCCTGCCTGTCCAGGCAAAGCTCTGGAGCAGCCCCACAGCACGTGAGCTGGCAGGGACGAGCCGTGGTGGCACCGGGGGTGTTGATTTGGTTGTGCCCACTCAGGTGCTCCCAGCAAGGCAGCAGCTGGGGGTGGAAACTTGTGTTAACCCTGAGGAGCAGGCGGGGGCTGTGAGGCAAGACAGGGACAAGCACATCCCCTCCCCTTCTGTCCCCCCACCCGCAGGGGTTTGGTGACCCTCAGGGCTGGCAGTGTGGGACCCCCGGGCCTGGCTCAGCCCCTGCTGCCGTGGGGAGTCACCTACAGGGAGGGGGCTCAGGGGGGTCAATCATGGTAAGTAATTGGAGTGTGGGGGGCTCAGAGCACGGGGGGGCTGCGGGGCGGCTCCTTGGGCTGGCTCTGGCCGCAGCCCCCCGTGGCCCCTTGGGGACAGCAGCCCCACAGCCCCAGCACTGCGGAGCCCCACGTCATGCCACCCCCTCCCCGAGGAAAGGGCTACACCTCCCTGGGGTCGGGGATAGATGGGCTGTAACCCCAGGGGAAAACCTCACAGAGCCACCCTCCCTCCCCCCCCAAAGCTGTGACCACAGCGGGCTGGAACCCCCCCCCACCCTGACCCACCACCGCGCACCGGCACGGGCGGCTGTGCCGCACCGGCGAGCTGGGCTGTGCCGCACCGGTGAGCTGGGCTGTGCCACGCCAGCACAGTCACTCTCTGGGATGGGGACCAGGGTGCACGTGGAGCTGCCCCAGCCTGGATCCCCCTCACCCCTGTGAACATGGGGAGCATTTTGTTCTTTTCTTTCTCTCCCAGTGACACCCATCCCACGGCATATCCGAATGTTTCTCGTGGGTGCCAGTTATTAGTGCATAAGTGTATTTTGGGGAAAAAAAAAAAAAAAAGAAAGAAAAACAGGACAAAAATAAAAAGATTAAAAACAAAAAAAAGAATTTTCAATTTATCACTTGTAACCATATATATAAATATATAAATATATATATTAAAAAGTGTTTATTTGCAAAAAATAAGAATTGTTTTAACAGTAAACTATCTTATAATAAACCCCCCCCCAGCCCTGATTTGTGACGATCTGTTTTTGTTAATCATTGACAAATCCTCAGTTGGAGAGTTCTGACTGTAACAGCAGCTCCCAACAGCCGCGCCGCCCGGCACCGCGGCGGGGTGACGTGACGTACTGTATGTATCACACACAGCTGTATCGAATAAATGGTTATTGATTTTTTATTATCACTGTCAGTGTGGTTATTTTGCAGTTGGGGGGGCTGGGTTTGGTTTTTCTCTGTGGCTGGGGGAACCCCCCCTACCCTGGTCCAGCCCAGTCCCCCGGGATGGGGATGGAGCTCACTGGCTCCGTCCACAGTTGGGGTCTCTGGATTGGGAATGGCTGAGACAAGGGCTGGTGATGCTTCCCACGCTGGTACTCGGCACAGCCAGCAATCCCTGGTGCCCACAGCACTGAATTCCTCCCAAAGCTGCCCCCATCCTCCCATTAACAGCACCCAGCATCTCCCAGCACCTGTGGCTGCATCCAGCGTGGGACCTCTCCTCCCTGGGGAGCTCTGCAGCACCCAAGACACCCCCTGCCCACCTCGGTGTGGGAATAAATCCTCTTCCACTTCCATTTTGGCCCTGAACCCACACAACCCCCCACCTCTCAACCCATCTCCTTGGTGCTGACCGAATCCCCCACGTTCCCCCATACGAAACTCCCCAAGCAGGAGCGATGCTTTACCCCCTCAAAACACATCCCCCACACCCAAACCCCTCACCCCCCAGCACCCACCCGTGCCTAAAACCCCCTCTCCTCACCTCCCAGCACCCCTCAAGCCTCCTTTAGCCGCTCCTTTCCCTTCCCCAGCCCCGCACTACAAGTCCCGGGGAGCCAAGCGGCAGCAGCACCGCCCCCAACCCCGGGTCCCCGCCGCTTCCCCCGCCCGCCCGCTCCTGCCTCTCCCCGGCAGCACCATGGCCGCTGCCCCGGTGGCCGAAGGGGCTCCGGCGGAGCCGCACGACAGGTAAGTCCCTTCATCCTTCTCCGTTCAAAACCCTTCCTGGGGACGCAACCGGCACCGTAACGACCCGGAGCCGCCGGGAACCCGGCGGCTCCGGGTCGTTACGGTGCCGGTTGCGTCCCACGATGCCACTTCCGCGAGTGGGGCCTCCCCGATCCCATCACTCCTTCCTTTTCCTCTTTCTTTTCCCCTCCAAACCCCCCTCCTCCTTTGCCTTTTCCCTTTGCAGCAGATGCTTCCCAATACGCATCATCAGGGAACCATTTACCCAACGTGTGTGTGTGTGTGGGGGGGGGGTATTTCCCCCACCCCCACCCCAAACTGGGCTTATTTGTTTTGGCTTTTTTTTTGGGTGTTGGTTTTTTTTTTCCCTTTTCCTGTTCTCCTCCCCCTTTTTTATTGGGTTTGGCCTTAATTTTGCAGCAAATCAACAGCTCGGGCGAGCTGGCGTGTGCGTCGCGAGCACGAGGTGCTGGCGGCACAGGGGAAACTACTTTTGCTCCCCAAAAAAACCAAGCAGGGTGGAGGGATTTCCTCTCCTCCCCAAGTTTTCTCTCTGTTTTCCACTCCCTTTCTCAATGCAATCCTCAGGTGTGGAGGAGAGTAACCCCAAATAGCCAGGGATTGGTTCTGGAGCATCACCAGAGTGTTTGTGATGCGCCAAGCCTCGCTGTAGGGATGCGAGCATCCCTGGTTATTGGGTACCAGCACCCAGGTGTCAACCCACCCCGGCTCTACCTGTATCAATGCAAAACCAACCCCTGTGTAGAGCAAAACCAACCCCTGTGTTTCAGGAGCTAAATACAGAGCCAGCAGCTGCCTGTGGTGCCATCGCCTTTGCCCTTCCTGTGAGTCAGCGGCGGGTAGCAGGGAGGCTGAGGATGAGCAAGGGGGAGGGAGGAGGAAGGAGCCGCCCCGAGTAACGTTGGCCAGGCAGGAGATGAGTAACTGGGTTGTATAACCGAGCCCCTTCCAGCCCGGAGCGAGCTGAGCTGCCGGCTGGGCTGCCCGAGCGCGCCGTCCCCCTGGCCCTCGCTCCGTAAAAATAGCAGCGAGATAATTGGGTTTGAAGAGGGAAACGTTTGTCCTTTTGTCGTGGGGAATCGGAGGCCTTAATAAGAGCTGGAACAGAGTGTGGGTGCGGGTGGGTGTTGAGCTGCCCAGGGAGGCTCCGTCCCGCTCCTGGGCTGGCCCTGGCAGGGCGGTGGCAGAGCTTGGGGTGAGGCTGGGGAGAAGCGGGCGCCACGTTCGCTGGGTCTGCAGGAGGGGCACGGCACAGGGGTGGTGGGGCAGCAGGTGGGTCCTCCCATCCCTTGGATGGGTCCCTCCAGACCTTGGGCAGACCCCTCCATCCCAACACATGGGGCATCCCGAACTATTTCCTCCAGCCTGGCTGGCTCGCAGGGTGGTGGGATCCCACCCTGGCTCACCCTGCTCCCTGGGCAGGGGGCTCCTTGTGTGGGTCCCTGGGTGGTTGCACCAGGCTGTGGCAGCACCACCACTTTCAGCTTAAGTTGAAGATGCTGTAGGACACAGTGGGCTCAGCTCAGGCCTGGCCTGTGCAGGTCAAGCTCAACAAAGACCACGCTTGAAGACGCAGGGAAGTGACTTTGGCCTCCCTGCACCCATGGGTGCTGCTTACAGGGGTGAGAGAGACCTTCTCCCGTGGGGCCAGGCACCCCTCTGCTGTGGATGTGGTGTGTCCTGAGCTGTTTACACAGATCCAGTGACAATATTCGGGTTGCAGTGACCGAACCAGGAAAAGCCAGATGCAGTCCGGCTTCCATCCTTAAATTCCAAGGAAATCCCACTGAGCAGCAGCCCATCACTGGAAGGAAAAGGGGAGCCCAGCCTGTGCAGGGTCTGCTACTTCTCCCAATGTTAAGTCCAGCTTCTGGAGGCTGCGACTGCAGAGGAGGGATGCCCAAGGCCCAGGAGTTTCAGGAAGAGCTCAGAAACCAGGGAGCTGGGAAGCAGAGGAGTGCGTGCTGGGAGGAAGGCTCAGCTGCTGCTGGGGTTCAGAGCCAGCGTGGGCAATTCCCATCCCACCTGGGAGCCCCGCTGGGCTGTGGGGTGAGCTGCTGGGAGAGCTGGTTCTGGTGCTTCAGCATTTTAAACAAAGGCAGGAAAAAATGCACCGGGGAGCGTGCGATAAGGAACAATGGTGACTGGCCAGGGCTCCTCGGCGCCAAATTCCTTGTCCCTTTTTTCTGCTTCTGTAATGAGGAAGAACAGAAATCGCTGCAGCAGAGAGTTTTTATTTTTAAACTTCTGAAGGAGCTTTTGTGGAGAGAGGGGAGCCTGTGCTGGACCGCAGGATGGGAAGGGATCCTTTGATCACCTCTCACTCCACTGGCAGCGTTGTTGCCGTAGCCTGAGCTGGGCATGGGTTACCTCTGAAACCCTCCCGACCCTGTCCTGCTCCTCCTGCAGCTCCTGCTCAGGGACCAGCCCCTGGTGCTGGGTCCCAGCAGTGTTGTAGCCACTCCAGATGTGTTGCAGGTTGATGCTCTCCATTGCAGGTCCTGCTGTTGGACCCGAGTAGGAGGGGGCTGGCGCGGGCATCCCCTGTGACCCCCGTGTTCAGTTGCTGAGGACACCAGGATGTGTCCCCACCTCTGGAATAGCCCTGTTGCTTTGGGGAGGAGGAGGAGGAAGGGTTCTTCTCCCTGCCTCTGGCCCCATCTCCATATGATCAGCCCCACTTTATGCTTAGCATGGGGGGAGCATCCTCCCCGTACCCCCTCAGAGCCGGGCTGAGGGCTCATTTGGTGACTGCATCACCTCGTCCTGATGAGCCACATCGTTGGCACCATCCTGCTGCCACCAGCCTGGCGTGTCCGTGTCACCTCCCCTGTCTCCTCCCTCTCTCAGCAGCCCAGTGCAACTCAGTGGGTGCTGCTGTGCCCCAGCACCCCTGTGCTCCCAGCCATCTCCCCCTCCTCACTGGGCATCCCACCCTTCAGCTGCTTCCCAAGGGCCACTGGGCGATGGGTGCCTGGGCTCCCTGCCCTCCCTGGCGAGGCTGGCACTGGGAGAGAGGTTGAAGTGGCTGGGGGTGGGGGGGGGGGCAGCGGGCAGCTGGCAGGGGGAGGCTGGGAGAGCAGATTGCAGGGCCCGAGCAGCCAGGGGACGTTATTCTTAGCCACCCGCAGCCCCGGCGTGTTGAGTTTCACCCACTTGTTTACTCAGGGGCCGAGGGGACAGCGAGGGGCAGCTCTTCCCTGGGGAGCTGAGTGCTGGGGAGGGGGGCTCACAGCCAGACCTCCAGCCACAGGGAGCTACAGGAGGGGGGATGAGTCCCCAGCACAGCCAGCAGCACCCCAGCCCCAGCCAGCCCCATCAGCAGCAAGCAGGGTGCTGGATGGGTACCCTCTCCATCCTTTCCCAGGGGCCGTCCCCTCTTACCCCCTACCTGCAGCCCCCTCCCCACCATTACTGGGAGCTCACAGCCATGCACTTACCGGGTGGGGGGGCAGAGCCCAGTAAGCCCCCCACGTTGGAGGCAGCTGAGCAAGCCCCAGTCCCAGGGAGCAGCGGCACAGGGAGTGGAGACGGGGGGGCAGTCAGTGTTTATGGCCTGTGCAGGGGGGCGGTGAGGGGAGGTGTCACTTCACCCCCCTGACCCCCCCCCCCCGCTTTTTCTTTAATCAAGCCAGTGCTATTAATATCAGGTAATGAACGTAATCTCTCGGTTAAGCTATCCTCTTATGCCTGCTGACCGCTCCACAGCTCCCAGCTACAGACACTCCCCCGGCTCTGCTCTTCTCTCCTTCCTCCATCTTCCCATCCCAGACCCCCGAGATCTCCTGGAAGGGGCAGGGGGGGTGAGTCTGGTTTGCCTCAGCCCCTGGGGAGCCAGCGGGGCCGCAGTCCCGTGCATGGCTCCTCGCACCAGGGTGCGCCCAGGGACCCCCGCTGGCACGGCCGCCCTCTCCCCACGGTAGCTCTGGGAGGTGGGGGGGACAGGAGGGCAGGGTCGGGGTGAGCAGCCTCTGCCTGGCATCGCCATCAGCTCCGCGGTGAGGTGGAGATGAGCAGCCCCCCAGCCTTCTCCAGCGTCCGCATATCGGGCTGCTGGGCCCTCGGGCCGGACAGCGGGTGAGTTCCTCCCTCTGCTTGGGTTTTGGGTGGGTTTTAATGCTTTTTCACCTGTTTGCTGTTGGCTTTTCGTTGGGGGGAGGGAAACTGAGGCAGCCCCGGTCCCTGTCCCACCGCCCCAGTGCCCAGCTCCTGCCCAGCTGAGAGCTGTGACAGCGCAGGCAGCAGCTGGGGGAGAGATCAGCTTCCCAGGGGATGCGGGATGAGGCCAGCCCGGCGCCGTGCAGCAGGCTGCCGGGAGCTCAGCGGGGGGATCTGGGGGTCAGGCGCCCGGTGGGTGTGTTGTTTAGGGGGTGTGGGGCCGAGGATGAGCTCTCCTGTTTGGAGGTTCAAGGTTGGGGCTTTCCTGGTTTTCCTTGCTGGCTCTGGAGGCAGTTGGGACCTGCTGCTGCCTTTCCCCTCCCAGCCCAGTATGGGTCTGGGAAGGTCGGGGGTCTCGGCGGGCAGCGGGATGCAGAGTGTGGAGGGCACAGGGGTGGGGGTGGGAGCGGTGGCAGGGAAAGGAGAGGGGTGCCCCTCTCACCCCAGTGAAAAGGCTTCCTTTCTGCCAGCATGCCTGCGGGGCTGGGGAGCCTTTGCAGGGGCTTCCCTGTGGGGTCAGGCTTCATCCTGGCAGCGGGACCCCAGCGAGGATGCACCCACCAGCTGCAGGGACAGCAAAGTGTCCCCAAAAGCTGGGGACAGTCTGTGGAGAGCTGGTGGCAGCCGAGTCCTCCAGGCAGCTTTGCAGGACGGGGGGTTTCCAAGCCCAGGGCGACGTTTCCTTCCACACTTGCCTTGTTGAGGCATCAAATCGCCCAAACCCAGGGGGTACGTGCTCTGCTTGGGGAGGCAGGGGAGGGTCTGCATGGGACTAGGGCTGTCCTTTGGTTGGAGCAGTGGCATTAAACGTCAGCTATAAATAGACTCCCCTTCATCTGGGCGCTTTCCTGTGTGTGAGGGGGCACTGCCCGGGCTTGGGCACTGCCACAGGCTGTGAGGTGGCTGGGATCAACCCTTGGAGAGGAGAGAGGAGAGAGGGGAGAGAGAGGAGAGAGGAGAGAGGAGAGAGGAGAGGAGTCGTCCCTTCCTGGCAAAGGCAGCGGAAAACATCTACAAAACTCAAAGTGTAACAGGAGAAAATGCATGACCTTAGCAGAAGTCCAAGAGAGTCCCACAGCTCCCAGCAGCCCTCAGATAAATCACAGGAAGCCTTTCTTTAAGCAGTATAGAATATCTACTGCTTACAGAGACACAGGCAGAGGATTCTCTGTCCGTGGGTATCTGCCCACGCAGAATTCGGGTGAAAGTCCAGAGGTACTTGGGTGGGAGGAGGAAAAGCAGGGCCAGCCCTTGGGATGGGATTGAAACGCTGCATCCATTGAGGGGACCTCACTGCAGCCTTCCCGTCCCTGAAGGGAGCAGAGGAACAGGAGGGGAATCAGCTTGTTAAAGGGCAGAGACTGGCAGGACAAGGGGGCTGGAGTGAAGCTGAAGGAGTGAAGGGTTAAACTGGATATTAGGGGGAAGTTCTTTGCAGAGAGAGTGGTGAGGGGCTGGAACAGGCTGCCCAGAGAGGGTGTGGGTGCCCCATCCCTGGGGGTGTTCAAGGCCAGGTTGGATGGGGCCCTGGGCAACCTTGTATAGCTCCAGGCCTGGAGGTTGGTGTCTCTGCCTGTGGCAGGGGGTTTGGAGCTCTGTGACCCTTGGGGTCCCTTCCAACCCATCCCATTCTATGATTCTATGACCCAAGAGCAGCCCCTGAGTGCAGGGCGGGGGCACAGCAACGCTTCTCCCCAAGGGCCGTCCCTGCATCACCCTGGCCCTTCATCATGCTCGGTGTGGAGCTGAGTGGTCCCCGCTGTGCCAGCACCCTTGGTGTGTGGTGAGTGTCCCAGGGAGCAGAGGGGGGTGATACATGGACAGTTGTGCCCAACTCGGCATCCCTCTGGGAATCGTGGCCTCTCCCAGCGTCGTGGTGTGTGCATCACAGTGTCAGCATCCACAGGTTGAGGCTGGCACAGGAGAGCTCGGCGCTGCATCACCCCAAAGAGAAGAGCATCCTGAAACACTCACCAGCTGCATCCCTGGGGGGGAACTGGCTGAGCAGCCCTCGGTGGCAGCGCCGGCGACGCGGCTCTCAAGTAACCGCAGTCCCGGGAGAGGGGCTGGGATGCAGATGAAGGAACAGGTCTGGTTTCTGGTAAACAACCGTGGGGTTTTTTGTCATCTCTGCTGTTATCAAGCCAGAATCATTTTGTTTATGTACCAGCATCGTTGGGTGATGTCAGCCCCTCTCTGGGAATGCTGCGTGGCTGGAGAGGAGACTGAAATATCCCACCTGGGCTTGCTTCTCCTGCCTCTCTGGTGGAAGGAAACATCTTTCCATGGAACGAAGCCCCAGAAGACTTTCCTGGGAGGTCTCACCTCCTGACATTGCTTTTTAAAAGCCATGGTTGGGGTTTTATGGCTCCCAGGTGAGCTGGAGTCTAGCAGTGCTTGATGCTGGCCGTGCATGCCGATGGACTCGCACAAGGGACAAGGTGTTGGTGGCTTGAGGGCCTCATGGGTGGACTCTGTAGGTGTAGATGTCCTGGTGCAGGGGCTGCAGCCAGTGTTTTGCTAGCAGGGGTTCAGCAAAGCCAGGGAAATCCTTGTCTCTTTGCTGGCCCCGCAGGGATATGCCAGAGCAGGAGGTAGGGATGGGGTGCTGGGGGCACCCCACCACACTGTGCCAGGTCGCTTTACGTGCAGAGGGTCGGTCTCAAATTCTGATCTTCATCTAAAATTGTTCTAGAAAGGGCTGGGGGAGGGAAGGGAATTAATCTTCATACCAAAACAGCTTAAAATCAAACCAAAATCTGTAAAACCCTGCAGTTTAAGCCCCTTTCAAGAGCAAAAAATAACAGAGAGGCAGCAAAGCCCCCCTGGCTGGCTGGGCTGTACCACACGGTGCCTGGGCTGGAGCATTCGGTGCCCTGGGCTCTCTGACCTTGCAGAGGTTTTGTTTCCAGCCTGGTCACGGCTGAGGAGAGGAGCAAGTGTGAGCAGGGAAAGAGAGAGAGCCCTTTGCACCTTCTCATCCCTCCCAAGGCGGCGAAACGGCGAGCGGGGAGGAGTGGGAGCTGGTATAAATAATCCTCCCCATCCCCGCGCCGGCCAGGCAGCGCGGCTGCAGCTTATCTCCTGGCCAGAGGCCACCTATCACCTCCCAGCCGCCGCTGTCCCACTGCCAAAGCTCAAAAGGGCTGCAGAGGATGGGGGTTTTCCCTCTCCTTCCCTGGGGCTGTGTCAGGAGAAGAGGGATTGGGCTCCTCTGGGATGCCAGCCGTGTTCCGTGCTTGTTCAGCCCAGCTCAGGCTGGCCTGCAGCCTAAGCCCCGGGTTCAGGCCAGGAGGGTGGGAGAACCAGAGGTTTGGGTGGGAGAACCAGAGGTTTGGGGGGGATTGGGGAGCTCAGGGTGGGGAGAGGAATGGGATTGTGCATGGGGGGACGAGGATGGTTGAGCTGTACCCCGTGTGCTTGGCTTCCATCCCCAGGAAGGGTCCCTTGGCGTGTCAGGACAGGCGTCACCCTGTGCAGTAACACCCCTCAGTGCTGATGAGAGCCCCTGGAGCGGTTCTTTAGCGTGGGCACCCCCCTGCAGCGGGGCTGTGGGAAGCGACACTTGCCTTGCACCTTTGCCAGGTTAAAATCAGGCCTGTGTGAGAACTGCTCCATGTTGGCCGAGGCCTGGGGCCGCTGAGGCCTGGGGCCGCTGAGGCCTGGGTGCCGGCAGTGCTGCAGCAGGGCTGTGCTCCCCTCTCCCTGTCCTCTGGCACGTCCCTTACCCATACAGCGTGGGGTCTCCCCAGAGACCCCCACAGTCCCTTCCCTCCACCTGTAACCAAGCTCCTTCCTCTCCCCACCCCCAGCAACAGCAGCGCTGAATCCTTAGACCGGCTGTACCCAGCAGTGGGCTCCACCAAGCCACCCCGAAAGCGGACCACGAGCCAGTGCAAGTCTGAGCCACCCCTGCTGCGGACCAGCAAGAGGACCATCTATACAGCTGGCCGGCCACCCTGGTACAATGAGCATGGGACGCAGTCCAAAGAGGCCTTCGTGATAGGTAGGCAGAGGCAGCGCGTGTCCGGGCTCAGTCCCACCTCTGCAGGCTAGCAGGGGCAGCATCAGGGCTGCCTGCCTGCCTGGTGGCTCTCCAGGAGGTCTTGAGGTGGGATTCCTGGCCCACAACCTCCTTGGAAACTTGAGGTTGGCCCCAGGCTCCAGACTGTGAGTTGTTCAGCAGAGTTGTCCCAATGGTTGGTCCAGCGTTGACTGGATGACCTGTAGGATTGGGCAGAAGCTGAGAGCTTGCAGATGGGGGTGATGGATCTGAGCAGGCCACAGTCCTTGCTTGTTGTTCCTTCAACTCTTGTTGCCTGGGTTGTCACGAGTTCCCAGGGATTTAGCCTAGGCTGGTTCTCATGCCAGCTCTCCCCTGGTTACACAACCATCTGGCAAAGGGATTCCTGGCTTTTTCTGTGCACGTTGCTGGCAGCTGCAGTATGTACCTTGGACATTTGAAAGGATAATCTCTCTCCTGTAGTGCCTATCGATCTTCTTTGGAGGTTCCTCCAACTCAGTGCAACAGGATGGGCCCTGGGCTGAAGTCTGTGGTTGGAAGGGCAGACTGAGGGGTTGGTGGCTTCATCTCCTTTTCCCTGGCAGGCCTGGGAGGAGGCAGTGCCTCTGGGAAGACCACGGTGGCCACCATGATCATTGAGGCTCTTGATGTCCCTTGGGTGGTTCTGCTGTCCATGGACTCCTTCTACAAGGTGAGGCTGCATGTCATGCTGGCCAGACCCCTGCGCTGCCATGGCCCTTGGCGGGACCCCCTGATGGGGAAGTGCAGTGTGGCTTAAGTGACATCCTCCTGGCTCTTCCTGGCCCCTTCAGATGCCTCTCAGGGCAGGAGGAGAAGTTGCTGAGCACGACAACCCGGCGGGAAGGCTGCCCATGGCCACATCCACTAACCCCTTCTCTGTGGGCAGGTGTTGACCAAGCAGCAGCAGGAGCAGGCAGCCAGCAACGACTTCAACTTTGACCACCCCGATGCCTTTGACTTTGACCTCATCATCGCCACCCTGAAGAAGCTGAAGCAAGGCAAGAGCGTCAAGATCCCCATCTACGATTTCACCACCCACAGCCGGAAGAAGGAATGGGTACGGGGCACTGAGGGGGGTGGGACAAGGTGGGGAGACTGCCAAGGCAGGAGAGGGGGGTGGCGTTTGGACCCCTCTAGCCCTCACCTTCTGCAGACTCGTGGGGTTACTTTGCTCCATGGGAATCCCTGAGCACATGTTCTCTGCCTAACCCCATTGATTCTGACTCCACAGAAAACCCTGTATGGTGCCAACGTGATTATCTTTGAAGGCATCATGGCATTCGCAGACAAGGAGCTCCTGAAGGTGAGGAAGGGTTTGGGGTCAGTCCTGGGAAAACCTGGCAGGTGGAAGCACTCCAGCTCCCTCTTCTGCAGCCTTAATCACAGCACATCACAGGCAGAGAGTCCCAGGTGACCGGGGGCTCCTGCACACAGCTGAACAGGACCCTGTCCTCCTGCAGTGCATCAGCATCACCCCCAGAAACCAACCCTCCACCCCACAGCCAGCTGGCAGGAGATCACAGACTGACAGACTCACACAATCACAAGGCTGGAAAAGCCCTTTAAGCTCATCGAGTCCAACCGTCCCTGTCCTGTGCTGACCCAGATCCCTGAGCACCTCATCTCCCTGTCTGTTAAACACACCTAGGGATGGTGACTCAGCCCCTCCCTGGGCAGCCTGTGCCACAGCCCCACAACTCTTTCAGTGAAGAACTTTTCCCTCACATCTGATCTGACCCTGCCCTGGTGCAGCTTGAGGCCATTTCCCCTTGTGATGGTGGAGACATGCTTTCTCCTGAGGTTCAGCAGCAGGGAGATGACCTCTTCCAGGCTACACCAGCTGCTGCAGCACCTCCCTGTGCAGGAGGAATGGGCCTTGACTCTTGCAGCAGAGAGGAAGAGGTTCCTGGCAGAGGTCAGGCTTTTCAGCAGAGACCTTGATCTCCACCATTGGCTCCCAGGAGCCAAGGGGTGACCTGGTCCCTGGCAGCAATAGCTAGAAATAGCCCATCTCCACGCCCCAGCTTGCACAACCAGAAGCAAAGTTCACTGTACTTGTGCGGTGCAAAGCCCGGTGCTCCTAGGGTGGGCTCATCCAGCACCTCCAGGTTTGCTGGGAATTGTCTGGAGACGTGAGAAACGCTACAGGGGGGAGCGAGCCCAGCACAGACTTAGCCAAGATGGGTCTATAAAGTTTCCTTCCCTGCCAAGTGAGGGTTTGGGTTGCACTTTCCTGGAGCAAGGATGACCTCCAGCGGACAGCCGGGTAAATCCCCCTGGAGTTTCCCTGGAGCATCCCGGTTTTTGCCGCTCCCGGCTCAGGGCAGTGCAGTGAGCTGGACCACGGTGCTTGGTGCCCCAGCACTACCTGAGGCAGCGCTCCTGGGTGATGCCTCTCGGGCTGGGTGGAGGGCGATAGCTTCTCTCACCTTGTCCTTGCTCTTAAATAACATCCAGCCAAGGTGCTGGGGCTGCTTGGAAGTGGAGACAGGGTTTGGAGTGGCACAGGGCTCGGGGGGGTGTGGGGCTAAGGGGTTCAGGTGGTGGCAAGGTGTTGGGGTTCAGAGGCAAAGCTCCCCGGGCTGGAGCTGAGCCGAGCTCCGTTAAGCCGGCGCTGCGGGGTGCGCAGGGCTCAGCCTTCAGGCTGTGGCTGGTGGAAGAGGTCAGTTCGGGGTGCACACCTTTCCCAGTGGGGTTTGTTCCCCCTCCTTTCAGCTCCTGGACCTGAAGATCTTCGTGGACACGGACTCGGACATCCGCCTGGTGCGTCGCCTGCGCAGGGACATCAGCGAGCGCGGCCGGGACATCGAGGGTGTCATCAAGCAGTACAATAAGTTCGTCAAGCCCGCCTTCGACCAGTACATCCAGCCCACCATGCGCCTGGCCGACATCGTCGTGCCCCGAGGTACCTGCCCAGGGCTGCCCCTGAGGCTCAGTCCTGAGTGAGGCCTGAGAGACCCCGTCCCTCTGCCCTCAGCTCTGCTGGCCAGTCCCACCGCCCTCCAGCTGGTGGGGACGCAAGAGTGGCTGTCCCATGCCAGTGCAAAGGTCCCTCTGGCCAAGCATCTCCAAACCTGAGCCCAAAGCTGGTTCCTAGGGGAAAGCCTGCACTTCTCCCTTCTCCCTCAAACATGTTCCTGCCCTACCCAGTCCTGATTTAAAAGCCAGAGGTGACTTCTAGATACCCAGTATCAGATTACTGAAGAAGAGTTAAGCAATAGCAGGAATATCTCCTGCCAGGTGATGCTTTGCCAGGGAAGGGGAGGCAGGGGGACGGTGCGTTTTTGAACTTAGTAGGGAGCTTGGGGAAGGAATGTGTTTCAGGCACTGCTAGTGCTGTGGTCCTGACCAGGCTGCCTCTCTCTTTTGCTTTTGGTTCACTCCAGGGAGTGGAAACACAGTGGCTATTGACCTGATCGTACAGCACGTCCACAGCCAGCTGGAAGAGGTAAGAGCTGCCTGGCAGCCCAGGTGTTCATGGTGGAGTCAGCCGTGCCTCTGCCACTGCACTAAGGAGGGACCGGCCTGCCTTCCCTCCCTGCTCCGTGTGTGAGCCGTGGGTCGGCCCCTGAAGTGCCCCCAGCCCTGCTCCAGGAGGCTGCCTTGTCCCCATGCTCTGGTTAGCACAAGGCTCCTCTGCAAGCTGTGGCCCAGCAGCAGCTTCCTTCCCTCCTGGGGAGAGCATCTGGGGACAAACCAGGCACCCTCCAGGTATCCAACTGACGTGCCGTCCCTGCCTGCAGCCCTCCCAGGGCGAGCATCGCCTGAACCCTGTGATACTTCAGCTCTCTGGCTCTGGCTTCTCCTGTTCACCCCTCACAGACACTGCTGCAGTCTTTCCAGTCAAGACCCCACTTCTCCAGTTCTATGCTGGGTGCAGCCCCTGGGCTTCCAAACCCAAAGGTCTTGTCACGTTTAAAGCCTAAACGATCAAGCCTAAACCTTGATCCAAGCAGATGCTCCACCGCTTCCCCACCATCGGGGTTAATGAGTCATCTTCTGTGTCTCCTGGGCAGTCCTGCCCCATGGTTCGAGCCTGGGACCCTGCTGGGTGTCGCTGCTCCCTGAGCAGCCTCCTCCCACCCCACAATCGTAGCTGTGATGGTTTAAGTTTGTGGAGATGCTGGGAGCGATGTCCTGGGAGGTGGAAGGAGCGTGACCTGGAGATGGATGCACTTCAGAGGAAAGGGCTTGATTCCTGCAGGTCTTCCTGAGCTCCCAGATGGCAGGAGCTGCTGGGCCCCTGGGTGTGAGCTGGCAGGCGATGGCATCCTGCCTCCCACATGCACCCAGGAGGGACCACTCTCAGGTCCCCCCCTCCCGGAGCACCCCGCTCTCCGCAGGGCTGCAGGTGGCTGTCAGGACCTTCTGACTGCCCAGATTTACAGGACTAAACCCTGGCAGGTCTGGAGGTTGGTTTCTAAACCTGAGGTGATGGGAGCAAGGCTCGGAGCTCTGGCGCTGTCAGCGCCGGGCTGAGGAGGGCACGTGGCTGTGGGCGCAGGCCAGGGGTGGGGAGATGGCTGTTTCTCCCAGCCCCTGGGATCTGTCCAGGAAAGCTCACGGCTGGTCGCTGCAGCGAGCAGATGTGGCAGCTCCTCCCTAGGGTGCTGCTGAGCCAGGCAAGGGGTTGGTTTGGGAGGGTGTCCTGGTTCTGGCCAGGCCAGAGTTCACCTCCCCAGGCAGCCAGCACAGGTGAGCTGAGTTACCTCGGGCTGTTTCCACACCACCTGGCATCACTCCCCATAAAAGGGGCTGGTCAGAGAGGGGTGGTTTGGCATGGCTCTGGGACAACAGCCCTCTTTTCTTGGTGCTCAGCTCATGGCTCAAGCCCGTGGCCCCAGGGTTAGGAGTCCCATGCTCTACCCCTCAAGCCCCCAGTTTTATCTTTTAAGGGGAGTAGTGTGGGAAGCAGCCTGGGTTGACTCCGCTCCTGTGTGCTGGCTGCTTGGGGAGGGTGGCTATGGCCTGGCTGGGACCAGCACAGGGGCTTTTATTTACCTGGGGAGGGGAAGAAGGGGGAAAAGGCTACATGTGAATGCAGGAAAATATTCCTATTTTTCCTTTTCTTTTATCTTGAAACGACCCTGGTGTTGACAATGCTTAATACCGGTTGCATTGTGTCTTTGTGTTGCTGCCGCAGCGTGAACTCAGTGTCAGGTAAGAGCCCCTAACTCTGTCCTGTCTGTGCAGCCCGAGGCATTTCCAATGCCAGGTACTGCTTGGCCTAACCCTGACCTGCAGGCCAGCCCCACAGCTGGTGGAATGCACAGCCTCCTCACGCTGGGAGCTGAGGAGGGGCCAACTTTCTCCTTGGCTTTGGGACCAGCAGGGACAGGGCTGTTCCCCAGGGGTGTGCTCAGCCAGCTTGAGCCCCGATGGCAGGGCCAGGTTTGTTAGCTGGGGACCCCCACCCCGATCTCTGCTTTGCATCCTGGGATTCCTTTCCCTTCATCCTCCAAGATGAAAGGTTGTTTGGAGCCCCTCTCCATCCCTGATAGTTAAACATCATTAAGTATCAATTAATTGGATTAACCAAAGTGGCTGGAGGGCAGTGGGAGTCCTGCATCCCTCCCTGCCTGCAGTGGCTCTCAGCAGCCTGGCCAGAGCCACTCTCTGTCCTGCACTACCTAAAGGTGACACAGCAGCTCCTGGGGGCTGAGGAGATACTTAGGCCCTAATCCAGCAGGATTTCTAATTCCTCAGTGTCTGCAGGTGGATGCCATAAAGTATATGGTGATTTACTTACCCTCTTCAGAGCCCAGTGGACCCAGATGGGGCTTCAGCTCTCTGGTTTCCATTAAGCAGCCAGCTAGTTTCCAGGTATTTTTGTAGGAAGCAGAGGGGATGCATTACTACCCATGTGTTTCCATTTAGATCTCCATCATTGTATGGAGACACTTAACTCAAGTAACCCTAAAATTTACATTTGACATACAAAAAGCTTTTAAAATACCTAAGATGAACAGAGAGGGAGGGGGGAGGGAGGGAAAAAGACTCAGCTTTGCTTATTGCTGCTTCAGCCATTCATTTAGCCCAGCCTGGGCAACTGGCTGGTTTCTTTCTGTTTGCTTGTTTAACACTGTGGGGCTTGACATTTCCACACAGACATCGCAGCGCCGGGCATAATCTTCCCTGTGCATCTGGAGGTCCAGGTGGGAAGATGCTCTTTAGCCTGGACAGGAGCCTGTTGCTTTCAAAAGCTGCAGGGATAACGTTTGACGGGTAGACTGCTGTGTCTGTGTGTGCTGGTGTATATGTGCCTGTGGCAGGGGGGGTATATACAGATAGCTGTAAATATACAGATGGAAAATGTCCTCCCTCTCCAGGGCATCTCCTCTTTGAGCCCAGTGGCACTCAGTGCAGGTGATCTTTGTGTGCACCTTAGAAGTCGAGTCTTTAGTAAGATGGCAAGAAACTGCAGTGGCAGCATGTTTGGAAAGGTAACTCTGACCTCCAGAAATAACCCCACAGTAACCACAGGCATTTTTATGTTCATTTAAGGCTTAATTTATACCTTTGCCAGGAAGTCTGGGAAAAAATTCCCACAAAAAAAAAAAAAGCCTGTTTACCCTCCTGGAGTCCTGGTGCTTTTACTGCTGCTGTGGTTTCCCACCAGCTCCTCTGTGGCTCTGTGCTCACAAGAGGAGTGAGGTGGATGGAGAGATGCACGTCAAGTGAGATGCAGGTGGCAGATAGGGGACTTTTCATCTTAAAACAATTCCCTTTCCTCTTGTCTTGAATGGCTTCGTCTAAATGTCACGGTGGTTGTTCTGATGTCACCACCTTTGGGGATGCAGAAAGGCCTTTGTAGCTGGTAGAGTGCAACCTGGATGCTTAGATCTGGCCCCAGCCCGAGGTCCTTCTCTGGTCCTTGTGCTCCAGGCTGGCCCTGGGCTGGCCCTCCTGAGGCAGAGGGTAGCTGGGACGGGACAAGAGCATCTCTCCCCAGTCTCAGCTGGTCGCAGGAGTGTGTTCTGAGGAGTTTAAAGGCAGCAGTGCCATGCCCTGCAAACCTCATTTTCCTCCTGTAACTGCTGGCTGCTGAGGAGCATCCTCTCCTTCCTCTGTATCCCCTCAGAGCGCAGGTCAGACCTTGGTGTCCTCTCCAGCTTCCTGCACGTTTAACTGTGCATGTGCTGGTGATACAGCTGTGCACAAGCACTCCCTTCCCACCCCTGCCAGCTGAGTGCTCCTCCCCAAGCCCAGCAGCAGGACCTGGATGGGTGACCCTGGAGGACAAATCCTCTGAGGAGTGGCTGAGGGAGCTGGGAGTGTTCAGCCTGGAGAAGAGGAAGCTGAGGGGAGACCTTCTCCCCACCTCCACTGCCCTGCCAGGAGGGTGCAGAGAGGTGGGCGATGGTCTCTTCAGCCAGGGGACAGGAGATGGGACAAGGGGCAATGGGCTCAAGCTGCCCCAGGGCAGGGTCAGAGCAGATGGGAGGGAAAAGTTCTTCCCTGGCAGAGTTGTGGGGCTGTGGCACAGGCTGCCCAGGGAGGGGGTTGAGTCACCCCCCTGGGGGTGTTTAACAGAGGGGAGATGAGGTGCTCAGGGATATGGTTGGACTTGATCTTTAAAGGTCTGTTCCAACCTTGTGAACCTGTGACCCATGGATGGGTGACCCATGCCCACCAAGGCACAGTGCCTCAGCCCAACCTGTTTTCCAGGCGCGTGCTCAGGAGCAGGTGCTCTTCTCAGCCCCTTCCCCTCACCAATCAATACTCCCCACCCCCGAGGTCTGGATCAGCTTGGCATGCCCTTTGCCAATTGTGCCTTTAAATATCACCCCGTGGCGCAGTTTAATAGCCCTTGTTTGAAATGTCAGCCCTGCAAGCCAGCCGCTGTACGTGTTTGAAATGCCTTGACTGCATTAGCTCCTTTGTAGCTGGATGTCTCTTGTCTGCTTCCTGCTTGATAGCATGCTCAACAAAGAGCTGAGGATGTTCCCTGAAGCCTTCCTGAGAGATGGTCACCCCTTTTTCTCTCTCTCTCTCTCTTTCTTTCTTCTTCTCTTTCTTTTTGATTTTTTATCTTTTTTTTTTTTTATCTTTTCCCTTCAAGCTTTTGTTCTGGGGGGAAAAAATAAGTTTCCAAAGTGAGATGTTTTCTTGACGTGCTTTTGGTTGCCTGTCTGAATTTTTCCGTCGCGGTCCTGCCTGGCAGGGGGAGGGACAGGAAGCATCACTCACACAGGCAGGCTGCCCACGGCTTGTGGCAGCAGAGACCCTCTCCCTCCATCCCTCCTGGCAGGGCTGGGCAGGGGGTTTCACTGCAGGTGACGTGGCTGGAGCAGGGTGGCTGCCAGAGGGGCTGAGCTGTTCCCTCTGCAGCCCCTCTCCAGGGGATGGTGATCCCTGGGCAGGTCTGGGTCACCTCAGGGGAAGGAAGGTCTTCCCATTGGTGGTGATGCTCAGTTCAGAGCCTGGTTTCTCCCCGTTTTCCAGGCTCAAGCAGATCCCCTCTCCAGGATCTGGAGATGTGCTGGGAGATGGGCACCCTGGGTATCCCCTGGGTGGTTTGTGGGGTGCTGTGTAGGTCGGATGAAGGTTCTGTAAGCTCAGCCTTGGGTGCCTGCGCTTGCTCTGGGATTGCAGCAGAGACCCAGGCAAGGGCTGGGCGCTTCCCGACGGGCTCCAAGAGCTGGGGCTGGTGTTGGGACAGAGGTGTGACAGTGTCCCTGCTCTGACTCTGAGAGCCAGGTGGAGCTTTGCCCCCATGGGGCCAGGTGTGGAGCCGGTGCTGTGACATGGCTTGGTCACCAAGGGAGGAGCACTGGGGTCTGTACCACAGTGGTCCAGGCACTGGGCAGGTCCAAGAGCCATAGGATCAATTAGGCTTCCCCCCTACCCCTTTCCTTCGGCTAATGACAGTGCTTTTTCCTTTGTTTCATGTCGTGTTTGTCCCTCTCCCCTTAAACTCTCACGTTTCCTGTCTTGTCTCCCCTGAACATCCCTCCTGCCTGGTGACCAGAGGAAGCTGCGCTGGGATATGTGAGGAGACACAGGCTAACAGCAGAGTGTGGTTGTGACGGGGCGCGGGGGCTGCGCAGTGTGAGCCGCGTTACTAACCCCGGGCAGACAGCTCACAGGGCCCTGCTTTGCTGGGGAGGTGCTGGGCAAACTGGGGTGGGAGTGGGGGACTGGAGAGACCATCTTTATTCTAACCCAGTCCCCCCAGGAGTGTGTGGTGTGGCTTCTTGGGGCTGTTGGGGACAGGGCCCTGCGCAGGATTGCATCCAGACCTCCCTGCTCTGAGCAGCAGCGCCTGTGCGGGTGTCACAGGAAGGTGCAGAAAGCTTGGTGACAAAACACTGACAGCGTTTCCCCAGGGGCTGGTGACAGCTCGGGGTGCAGGGGAGGTGTTTCCAGGCACGTGGGGCTGCTCTCGGGGACAGGAGGCGAGCTGGATGCCTGCAGCAGGGAGCAGGAGCTGGGTCACACCACATCTCACCCGCACCAACGCAGAGACCAGGGCAGGAGAAGAGGGGCTGCCCGTCCCACTGGTGCTGTGGGATGCTGTGACATGGACCTGGCAGTGGTGAGGGGGTAGAAGTGCCCATGGGGAGCTCAGGCATATGCGCCTGGGTGGGCTGTGGTGGGTGGGAGACAGCTCTGTAGGCGATGATCCCTACAGTGCCTCTGGTTTGGGGGAGAGTGGTTTGTCTCCCTGGCAAACCCATCTGGGGCCATGAGCTGGTGTGTGGCTCTGTGCTGGGGGGTAATCTCTGCCCTCCCCTCCAGAAGCAGGCAGCCCCTGTGCCATCACCAGCATCAAGCAAAGGCAGGGCTCAGGTCCTCACCTGCTGTGTGGTCTGCATCCCTGGGGCCAGGAGGAGTTTAGGCAGGGCTGGATGGTGACTGTGCCCCCCAGGATCTGCCCCTGGGTCAGGTCTGTCAGGAGGAAAGAAGGGGGGCTGTGGGGGCAGAGCTGCTGGGTGCTGCTGGCAGCATATAGCCCTGGCATGGGAGCATCTCTGAAGGCAGCTAACCAGAGTTGTGGTGACTAACAGAGTGAGCTTGCTTCACTGACCGCAGGTCCAGGGCCTTGAGGGCTGCTTGTCCCAAACAGGCGATGGAGTCTGCGGGCAGCAGGAGCGCTGGGCTGGGGCAGTGATGGGAGCACAGCCCATCCCACACCCTCTGCACAGCCACAAGCTGTCTCTGCTCTCAGGAGCAGCCCCTGCACAGGGGCTCTTCGCTGCCACACGGGACCGGCGCTGGCAAAAGCAAGAAGGAGCCCTTAAGTACCCACAGGCCTTGGGAATGTCTCATTTGGTGTTGGTTGGCCAAGACCAGGAGGAGATGGCTACGTGGATGGAGGCCTCAAGTCATCTAGCCCTGCCCTCCTCCATTCCTACCCAGCCATCTTCTCTGTCTTCTCTGCTTGTGTGCCTCTGTGTGTGTGTGTGTGTGTGTGCGCAATTAATCCCGGTTTCTGCTTGATTTGAAGTCTTAATCACTCGGTGCTTTCGTTTGTTTGCTCTCCTCTCCTCCTCCCCAACATCTCTCTGACCGGGACGCAGGCGCTGGCACGTGTGTGATCTGATGTGTGGCTTTCAGACCCCAGCCCTCCTCCCAGACAAAGTCACTTGACCATCCTGCCCAGCCTTGTGGAAGCCAAATAGATGTGACCTTCATCTCATTACTGCCGCTCTTAAAGAGAGAGGTGACTAATGGGGCTCCATTGTGCGCTTCCTCATGAATGGTGTTCCCTTGATCCAAGAATAGCTCCCAATCCTATTAGCTATGTGGAGATGAGTCACACAGAGCCAGTCCTGTCCAGCCATAACGTCTTGAAGCTGTTCCCAATTCGGTGCCGATCAGACCATCCTCGAATGGGCCGGGCGCGCTCTGAACCGCTCTGGTTGCAGCCTGGCTCCGCAGCCCGCGCCGGGTGCCACAGCCATCCCCATCCCATTGACCTGCCCTGTTCTTGGTGACATCTGGCAGTCGTTTGGTAGGACAGAGACACCCACGGTGGCTCTTCCTCACCCCTTGAGCTCAGGGTTCACCCCCAGATCAGACTCCCAAGCGGGAGATGGTTGTGATTTTATTTTCCACTTTCTTCCCAGCCAGTGGAAACAGAGATGGGCCAACCATGGGGCAGCTGCCCAGCGGGAAGGGCAGGTGCTTGGGCTGCTTGGGTGGCTCCACCACCCCCAGCTGCCTGCCCCATTTTGGGAGCAGGTCCCTTTGCTGTCACAGAGGCCCAGACAGGGCTGGCTGCTCGTTCGGCTCGGCCGGATGGCCTTGGTGTGCGCTTGCAGTGTGAGATGACATCTGGGAGGATGGCTCCGGCCGTGTGCTGTGCACCAGCCTTCAGGCAGCCTTGCCTGGGCACCTTCTGACCATGTGTTTGGTTTTCAGGGCCGCCCTGGCCTCTGCCCACCAGTGCCACCCCCTTCCTCAGACGCTCAGTGTGCTGAAGAGCACCCCTCAGGTGAGGGGCATGCACACCATCATCAGGTAAAGCCCCCGCTGCCGCGGCTCCCTGGGGTGGGATGGGGCTCAGCTTCCAGCTGGGGTGGGCTCAGCTTGCTTTGGATCCCCAGACCCCACTTGTGCCCTGTCCTTGCGACAGGACTCTGTGTACAGGAGTTGTGCTGTGAATGCTCCATGGTCTTGCCAACATTTTTTTCTGCCTTTTACCTTAAAACTGCCACTGCAATTCCAGGCTCAGCCGGTGGACCCCATGCAAGCAAGATGCTGACAGCCAGGTGGGGCAGGGGCTGCCCTCCTGTGTGCAGCCTCTGACCTCTGTCAGCATCTCCCCGGGCACATGTTGGTCTGTGGCTTACACTGCCTCTCCCTTCCCTCTAGAAACAAGGAGACCAGCAGGGATGAGTTCATTTTCTACTCGAAGAGGCTGATGCGGTTGCTGATTGAGCACGCGCTCTCCTTGCTCCCGTTCCAGGTGGGTTCAGGGTGTAAGTGGGAGGGCGGGCAGCAGGCACTGTGTTTCCTCTCTGATTGCAATCCCATTAACTGCCAGGGATCCGGGACAGTCCTGGTGCGGCTCCTCCAGCTTTACCCATGTATCAGCCCTTTCCTGCTAGGTCAGAAAGGGGATGTGGCTCCCTAAGGCTGTGGAGTGGTGGCATGGCCCTGGGTGACAATTCATTGTCCAGCCTCTGCTTCCAAGGGGCCAGACCATGCTGCAGTTGGCTGGCTCTTGGGTACTAGGGCTCCTCCCAGAGCCACCTCAGAGCCCCTGGTAATGCTTCTCATGTGGTTTTTGTAGAGTTGCACGGTCCAGACCCCTCAGGGACAGGACTATGAAGGGAGGACGTACAGCGGGAAGCAAGTAAGTGGAAGCAGAAGGTACTTACTGTTGAGCCCTGCCCTGGGGGTGGCATTGAAAGCCCTGTGGATGCAGGGGGAGGGCACCCTGGCTCCCAGCTCCTTGGGGCTTTCCTCAGGCCTGGGTTTGGTGCCTGCTGTCATGAGTATGATATCCTGTATCCTTGGGACGGGCAGCCAGGGGTGCCATCAGCAACATCACCACGCTCCTCCCGCTGAGAGAGGTGGCCAGAACTGGGAGCAGCACCTCCCTCTCGGAAGGGATGTCCTCTGAGGTTGCCCTTCAGAGTCCCCAGTTGTTGAGGCCCAAGGCCATAGTGGGGTGGCACGCACCTCCTGCACCGTGCCCTCCCCTTCACCCCCGCTGTGTGCTGCAGATCACCGGGGTGTCCATCCTGCGGGCGGGCGAGACCATGGAGCCGGCGCTGCGCGCGGTCTGCAAGGACGTCCGCATCGGGACCATCCTCATCCAGACCAACTGCAACACGGGCGAGCCGGAGGTAAGGCCCGAGGACAGCTCCTGGTGCCAGCCTGCATGCAGGGGGTGATTCGGGTATTTCCTGAGAGCTCTTCAGCAATCCAAGAGTTGCTCTTGGCAGGGGGGTGAGTGCTTGGAGAGCAAGTGCTTTGAAAGCTTCTGAAGTGGGCTGTGCCAGCATGCTTGTGCACAGGGCCTGGCTTGCTGTCCAAGTGTCTGCACTGGCACCCGGCTCCAAGCTGACAGCTGGGGTCCTAGAAACTGAGAGGCATGAAAGATCCTTGACCCCTTGGATAAAAGGGCTCGGGGCTGCTCCATTTGCCTTCAGCCTCCAAGCTGATCTCTCTCTTCCTCCCCACCCTGCCCAGCTCCACTACCTGCGGCTGCCAAAGGACATCAGCGAGGACCACGTCATCCTGATGGACTGCACGGTCTCCACGGGCGCAGCAGCCATGATGGCAGTGAGGGTGCTGCTGGTACGCAGGACGTCGGGCAAGCTGCAGACAGAGGGTGGCTCAGCCCTGAGTAACGTGCAAAATGCCAGCCACAGCCATGCTGTGTGCTGAGCCCCTCTTCCTTGTGAAGGGGGGTCTCGTGGGAGCTGGCACAAGCTGGGGTGACTGTGTAACCAGGTGCTGACAGTCACCACCTCCTTGTGTGGTAACAACCTGTGTTGAGTTGGTTTCTTGGTCCTGCGCTGGACACAGAGGGGGAGGACAGAAAGTGGCTCCAGGAAGGCCCAAGTGCCACTCCCTGGAGAAATGGCCCATAACCTCCTGTAGATACCCTCACCCCGAGCTGTCTCTCTGCCTTTCCCGTAGGATCATGATGTCCCAGAAGACAAGATCTTCCTCCTCTCCCTGCTTATGGCAGAGATGGGTGTCCACTCAGTCGCCTATGCCTTCCCCCGGGTGAAGATCATCACCACGGCTGTGGACAAGAAGGTGAATGACCTTTTCCGGATAATCCCTGGAATTGGTGAGTATCTGAGTTGGAATGACCTGGGGGATTTTCATTAGCCCACTCACCAGAGGAGGTGAAGCCCTGGTTGTCAGCAGCAGCTTAGGTCTGCCCTTATTTCACCTGGTTCCCCACTGCCTCTCCTTGGGTCCTGCTGCCATGCAGGTGTTGGGGTCAATGTGCACGTTTGGAGAGCTATTGAGAAGCCATAACCTCAGTGGCAGGAGCCATTCCACGTGCCATGAGCCTCCTCCAGCCCCAGGTGAAGCTGGGCTGGGACAGCTGGAGCAGACCTGTGCCCACCTCATTCCCTAAGCTCACCCAAAATGAGCTCATCCAAAACAAGCTCACTGTGTTCTTCTGTCTTCACCTCTACTGTGCCAGGAAACACCCCTGCCACCAGGTGCTAAAACAGCCTCCAGACTGCTCCAGTTTTGCTGCTACATGACTTTTGGTGCTGTTCAAGCTGCTGGATAAACCTGCTTTTGTTTTCCTTGCCTGCTGGGGCTGGAGGCAGGGGTCCCGGGGAGGGGGCTGGAGGCAGGGGTCCCGGGGAGGGGGCTGGAGGCAGGGGTCCTGGGGAGGGGGCTGGAGGCAGGGGTCCTGGGGAGGGGGCTGGAGGCAGGGGTCCAAGGGAGGGGGCTGGAGGCAGGGTCCCAGGGCTCTCTGCAGAGCTGCACTGTGACTGCACCTCTCTCTTCCCCCCTCTCTTCCCCATCCCCACAGGGAACTTTGGCGATCGGTACTTCGGGACGGACGCTCCTCCTGACTGGAGCGACGATGAAGATGCTCTTAGCACTTAGCTGGACGTGGAGATGCCACTGGCGCCAGGCAGCTTCAGCACCTTAACCCCCTTGTCCATTGCAGGTTTCTCCTCCCTTCCCTCCCCTCCCTCCTCACCACGCATAGATATTTTTTTCAAACCTTACATTGGAGATCTAGGGCATATTTTTTCAAAGAAAACACAAATCCTAGTTTGACCTTGTGGACAGCCGCGTGTCCCAGCGTAGAGCGGAGTTAATTTATTTTAATTTAAATATTTGCCTATATAACTTATGGAGATATTTTGTAAAGAAAAAGAATAAATTTTTTCTCTGGTTTTCTTGAATGGAGCTGTCCTTTGTCACAGCCCAGGGCTGCCCAGGAGGATCTGCAGCTCTTTAGGGATGCTGCCTCAGGGTGATGCCATGAGCAGCAGTGGGATGTTCAGACCCTGCTGTTGAGGAGCAGCCTGACCCAGCAGCATCCTTACAGCTCCACGTGCTATGGGCAGCTGCTTCTCTTTTTGGTGAAACCTGGAGCTCCTGTGCCCCAGGGAGAACCTGCACTATGGGATGTGCTCACTCTGTTGGATGCTACTGAGGGAAAAGTCTAGCTCTGCTCCTGTCCCACTAAATCTTAAGGAGCACTGATGCTCTCCTGCAGCTCAGCAGCTGAAGTGAAACGTGGCTTGCCCAAATGCCAGCTTGCCCTCGCTGAATCAGAGCTGCTGAAGACACGGTGAGGAGCAGGACTTGTAACGGCCTCCAGGAAGCCGTTAGCAGGCCAGAGTAACCTCAGCGGAAGGGGAGCCGGCCAGCCCCACGACGTGGATTTAGTCAGAGTTGTTTGTGACTGCTGTGGCTGAACACCAGAGCATTTTCCTTTCCTGCATGATTCAAAGTACCAATCCTTGTGCTGGAGATAAATGGGCCAAGAGAAGCAAACCCACCCCTGGGCTGGGCATCCCTGGCTGGGATCTGGCTCCTGAGGGGTGAGGTGAGGCAGGCAGGCACTGCGGCAGCAAGGGGAGCGGGGCTGGGAGGTGGATGCTCTGCCAGGCCCCTGCCAAAACGGAGAGTCGCCTGGTGCTAGCTCAGTGTGGGCTCAGGTGTGAGGAGCCTGAAATAACTGCCACAGCTCTGCAGCATCTTGTATAAATTCTCAACTAAATTTAAAAGAAAACACGTCCGAGTTCGTGCGAGTGCTCGGCGAAAGCATCAGCCCTCGGCTTGAAAGCTGCGCTCAGAGCCAGCACTGACACTTGATTAGTGTCTGCTAAAAATAGCTCCTTGCGTAGGTGGAAGGAGAACTCATAAGCACAAACACAGGAGGATAGACAGACACAGGGGTTTTTGGCTGGGGCACTAGGTGAGCGGTGGTGGGACAAGGGCCAGCAGCATCACCAGGCCCATGGAGGAGCGTGTCTGCACCCGGAGTCCTTCCCTGGGGCTGCAGCCACCTTGTGCTGGAGGAGCCCAGTCACTTCTTTCTAGACCATGCTCAACCCCACAAATGAATGAATGCTGCCATCATCCTTTGGGGATGAAGTTCCAGCAGTGTTGGGGCAGTGCTGGTGGTTGGCTTGAGGGAGATGAGACCATGTGTGGGTCTTGAGCAAGTTTTGACCACATGGGTAGAGACCCCAAAATACTTCTCCCTCTTAGTCTTCCCACACCTCCCACCCTCAATCATCTTTCATCCCAATCCACACATCTAAACTCCTTGGTATCATGAATGCAGCCTCTCTGTAGCCTGGTAACAACCCTCCATGGGAAGAACATAGAACATGGCCTGGGAAGGCTTGTGGATGGGGAGTCACTGGGTGTGATGGGGCTGTGACACACCACCTAGAGCATCAGAGTGTATCCTGCACCCCATAGTCCATCTCATGGCTCGAATAAGTCTCTGACATCAGCTGTAGAGTACTCATCCACAGCATGGGAAGACAAAAATTGGGGTGTGAAGGGAGTGGGGAGGAAGAAGCATCACCAGAACCTCAGATCACCATGTCTTGTTTTGCAACACTTCCAGGTTGCTGAATACCACCCACACACATCCATGACGGCACAGCAGAGTGGGGCATGGCTCCCCCTTGCTCCTGCAGCAAGGTCCAAGTGACCCACACCCTGTCCCATGGGCATGGCCACAAGGACCACACAGCCCAAAGGCCTCTGGGACAGCCCGAAGGTTCTCCCAGCATGGAGGAAGTTCCCAGAGATCTTTGCATCTTGCTTCTAACCCAATACATCCATCATTTTCCTCAGAACATCTGCCTTTTTCCTCAGCACTTTTGCCACCACACAGCCATATTTACGTCGGCAAATCAGCCTTGCACCCACGCCAGCACTCCCCCCCCCGCCCAGGGTGGCCTTGAAAACTCCCTCCCTTCCTTCCCTGTGCCCTGTTTGAGGTGGCAACAGCAAATTTAGTGACAAATGCTGTGGCTGCGGGCGCCAACCCCAGGCAGGCGCATCATGGCCGCCATTGCCCTCCTGCCTGGGCCGCGGCGCCATCTTGGATCCCCGTAGCATGCCATGGCCGTGGTCGGCAGGGCCCACCAAGCCCCTCTCTCCCACCCTGCCATTAACAGAGCTACAAGATTGAGTTTCTTTCGCTTGCAACAAAGTGTTGGCAGCAAACACCCCACAGTCGGAAACACTGTGTGGGAGGCGGGCGGCTCCCCTCCCCGCCTCTGCCTCTCTGTCCTCCCGGTCGGGTCAGGAGGCCTGCGTGCTCCCCAGCACCAGCGTGTTGGCCGGGGTGGTGAAAGCAAGAACAGCAAGCCACTCTTTTATTGCCACGATACCGATCTAAGGCTTTCTTAGGCAGCCCTGGCCGGGAGGCTGCATCACAGCAGGGCCACTGGTGCTGCTCGTGCCGCTGCTGCCGCGCTCGGCAGCGCCGCTCTCCTCGCCAGCCCAGAAAGCCTCTTGGGAGTCACCCCACTTGCTTTTTAAACATGGGGGAGAAAAAGAGCAAATGTGGTGGTTTGTTGAGTAGTACAGCGGTGCCAGGCTGCCATGGCTGAGCACGGCCCTCCCCACACCACGACCCGGAGAGGTGGTCCAGCTCCAGCTTGCTGCCTCTGTTGACCAGGAGCAGGGACACTTTTCAGGACAGCCACTCCTGGGGCAGCCACAGCTGCTCTCCTCACAGCGTCCTCACAAAACATGTGGATGCTGGAGAAATTGGGGGAAGAGGGGGTAAAATCCCCAAACCCAATCCTTTTTTCTCATCAGATCCAGGCAATGGCACACTTAACTCCCAGCTCTCCCATTAAAGTAACCAAAAAACTCTCCCAAAGCATTTGATTTATCACTATCTGTGCTCAAAGGCGCGGCAGCAGCCCCTCACCCCCCCCCCCACAGCTGGGATCCCACCCAACCACCACAGGTCTCAGCAGCACCTATATCCCCAGTGCAGCCCCAGGACCAGGCTTTGTTTGACTTCCTGCCCAGCATCTGAAGTGACCCAAACCACAGCTGATCTGACCAGCAGCAGCGACTCGAGCACCATTCCCTCATCTCTAAAAATAGATTGGAGCAGTTACAAAAAAACCCACATGCACACACCCCAGAGAAAAAAAAAAGAGAACAATATCTGCTTGACCATCAAAGAGAAAACACATTCATCTCGAGGCAGGAGGACCTGACAGGAGAACTTTCAGGTTGTATTTTCTCTTTCTGCAGCAGAACAATTTGGTTTGCTTTGAAACAGGTGAAATAGCTCATTTCTACCGCCCAAGGTAACTGCCTGAGGTATCTCCAGTGCTGGTGGCTGCCCCTTTTGTGGGCTTGGTGGGGCTGGAAAGCGACCCCGGTGATCAACAAGGTCAGAACGAACGATTCATTTTCCTTTCGAGCTTACTACCCGCTTGTTTCCTATTTGTACAGACAGAGGCAGAACCTGTGGGCTGAAACCTGCGCGCTCGCCCCCACCACTCATCTGAGAACTTGGCAAATCATTGCAGGAGTGGGCTGCACTGCCGAGCACGAGCAGAAACCTCACTGCTACCTCCCGGGGTCTGGGCAGAGCAGCATGCTGCAGCTCATTAGACCTGGCAGCTCCATCCCACAGCTGCTCAGGCTACAACCATGGCCAGTTGCAACTCAAAGCACAACAAATGATGAACCCCCCTTGGTTTCTGTGTGTAAGAGATGAGGACGGGTGTTGCAAACACAGCCGCCGGAGGGGCTCACATGACAAACACAGCTCTGCTACCAGGGGTGGTTTTTCAGAAGCCGGTATCAAACCAGCAGTGGAAAATGGGGGGGTTTAAGCTGTTGTACGAGGAGCGTTCGCGCCGCCGCGCAGCCGATACCTCCGACGCGCTGCGCACGCTTTACCTGGTGCCACTGGAAACTGTGTCACCAACACCTTAAGCCAGATCCGTGCCGTCTCTTGCTGAGAGCAGCCCTTGGTCAAGCTCACTCACCACAGAGAGATTTATGAAAGCAGAAGGTATTTAAAAGCTTGTTCAAGGTCCACAAAGCGCCGCTGAAGGTTCCTTTGGCCCCCGTCGGCCCGTAGGCTGAACAACCACCAGGAGAAGAGAAAGGGATGGGGAAGAGTTCAATAAAATGATCCAAAGCTCAGAAGAAACCTGGGTCCACTGCAGCATCCGCGGCTGAAGCTTCCAGCACGGGGGATTTTACGGTGCGGTTTACTTGGGGGGTTTTTCTCCCTGTTCCAGTAGTTTCTCAAGCCCCAGGGGTACAGATGCCTCAGCAGTGCTGTTGCCTCAGCTCTCACTGCCAGCCCTGGTGTGGTGACCGAGATGCTCAGTGCCGAATCTCTGCCGTGGCCAAGCCACCATGGCCGGATCCGCGCCAAGCGCCAAGCTCCACGTGTCGCATGTCTTGGGGGCTCTGGTCACAGCGGGCTGGGGGTGCAGGAGTTTGGTTAAGGGTGGTTACCCTTCTGCACGCACACTTTTGGTGGCTGTTAGCGATGAGTACAACTGGATTTCTTCTCTACACCTTCTCCCTCGTGGTTTCTAGGGTTCAGTAGCCAGTATAACTGCACCGCGCCTTGAAACGTCCCCAAAAAGCAGCAGCGAGGGCTTCAGGAGGGTTTCAGGTGCTGCTTCACTTCCCAGCACCCAGCAAACTGTGCTGCTTCCTCTCCCTTCCTGGCTGCCACAGTTTTTTTAATACTAATTAAAGGGAAATCGTGCAGTGTTAATGAGAAGTTGCAGAGTCTCAGGTGCAAACGCCATGGCTTGCCAGCACACCATAGCTGGGAAGGCAGATAGCTACTGAGAGTCATGTTATTTAACTGACCATCATTTTACCTCCACAGGCTGGGCTGGGGAAGGGTGGGTTTCACCTGGAGCACCCATGGGTGGGGGTTCAGATGTGGGGCTCCTGATGGGTACCACCGGGTTGGCTCATGCCAGGTCTCTGCTGTGCATCCCACCTCTGCTGGGTTCAGGCAGTGCCCTGGGGAAAAGCACGGTGATCCAACGCATGCAGTCAGAGCAGAGGAGGGGCTGTGGATCCCAAATATTCCTTCCCTGTTTTTAATAAGCTGGGAGAAAAAAACCAAGGGAGGGTGGAAGGGCCCCCTCCCTTCCTTTTGTGTGCAAACAACAGCCACGGTAAGAGAAAAGCAGCTCATGGAGCCACCACGCTAAGGAGTTCGTTACAGGTACTGCTTAGTCCCCGAGCAGCCCAGGCTGGAGTAATTCCCTCATCTGATACAGATGGGGAGGAAAACTAAAGCCCCAAGAGGTGAACGTGCAGGGAAGGAGACGGGCTCACAGCCCCCCTGCGCGTGTCTGTCCCCCGGGGACCACAGGAGATCCCAGTGGAGACCCTGAGCCTGCTGCACCTCGGTGCTGCCCCGGCACCCCCACCTCCTCCCAGCTTGAGGGACGTGACTCAGTTGGCTGAATACACCCTTCAAATGGCCGGTGCCAACCACCAGCGCCGGCACTGCGGTGTTTCCCGCGCTCCTCGCCGCCTTTGCCAGTGTGGAGGGACACACGTGCTGCCTGGGGCAGCCAGGGAGGCTGTGTGTTCCCATCACAAGGATGCACACCCACCAAGGCCACTGAGAGCTCCCAGTGTTGCAGCTTTGCCCCTGGGATAACACCGCGTTTTATGCTCAGAGCTCAGGAAGAGCTCATGAGCCCTCAGCCATCATGCAGAGGCTTCTGGAAGGGGGGTGCTGCTGCAGCTCCACAAGCCCTCAGCCATCATGCAGAGGCTTCTGGAAAGGGGGTGCTGCTGCAGCTCCACGAGCCCTCAGCCATCATGCAGGGGCTTCTGGAAGGGGGTAAGGGGGGGCTAAGGAAGCGATACCCCATCCAAGGCAGCAAACCAAACACAGGTCCCGGAGCTGCTGGGCTGCCTCCCTCCCATCGCTCACCCCTTCAGCCCCATTTCAGCTCGGGAAGCAGCCCAAGGGGTGTTTTACACCCTCTGCAGCAGGACCCAACACAGCACTGGGGTAAGACAGGGACAACCCAGGGCACTGTGGAGCTGGGGGAGAAACATGGGGGGGCTGCTGCCAGACCAGGAGCTGTCAGAGACTCCCCAACAGCCGATGGAAATCGCCCTTTGCAGAGGCAGCGAGGCGCAGAGCTGGCCCCGTGGCCGCGTGTCCTCCAGCACACACACCTCAGGGGCATGCTGTGTCCCTCCAGACCAAGGGATGCTGCTTCAGATGCACCAGGATCCTTTGGTAGTATCCTTGTAGCCACAGCAGCTGGTTTTCCACCTTGTCTTTACTTTTCTACAGCCAAAATGACCCCCCCGGGCACACCAAGAATTAGCCAAAGCTCAAATCACTCCCCTCCCGCTCTGCCCCTCAGAGCTGCCAGCCATGGGAGCTGCTCTCCACGCCGGGTTTGGCCTTGATGGAGGGTGTGCTGGCTGAGCTGGAGCGGCTTTGGGAGGAGGGGGAACACCACCACGTGCCGCAGCCCTCGGACAGGGCAGGACGGAGCTTTGCCCACACTCTGGCTCCGTCCAGAGAGGCAGCATTTAGCAAACACACTTTTTTTTTTGATGAGTGGGGTGGAAATGAGGGTCTTCTACTTATTGAACTGAGGACCAGGACCCCTCCACCCCATCAGCAACAAGAACCCAGGGCAGCTTCATACCCAGGCAGCACCCAGGCAGCGGAGGATGCTCTGCACCTCCCGCAACCAGGGCATCCCTCCTCACCTCCTCTCTATCTAACAGCAGCCAGGCACTTTCTCAGTTTCAAATGACTTGAGAGAGCCACTGAAACACAGAGATGGGGTGGCTTATTTTCTCTCTTCTGCCTTTCCTCTGGTGTTTGCCTCAGCTCTCTCTGCCGCCCTGCCTGTCCAGCGTGTAATGGAAATTTTACCACAGACACTCGAGCGCTGAACAAACAGGAAGCCAGCAGAAAGTGTGGCAATTCGCTGTAGCCCCGGGCTCAACTCAACCCAGTGACAAGAAAGGCCATAAAAGCCAGCGTGGGGGTGGCAGGGTGGAGAAGAACCAGCGAGATGGGCCCAGGGGCTGGGCGTAGGGGAGCTGTTCCCTCGCCTTCCCCCGGGGGACAAGGCGGGCTGGCAGGTAAGGCGGGCGCTGCCCTGCACCTCCTTTTATTTTTGCTTCTCCCTTCTGCAGAATCGATTTTGAGTTATTCTTGGAAATCCCTCCTGTGTTTCATCTCAGTTCCTTCTTGCAATGGGTGGGGGGGGTGTGCAGGTCAGAAGGAGTCTGCTGCTACTTCATCGCCCCATCCCAAACGGACTCAAACTCAGCTTTGCTCACAGATACTAATTCTAGTTGGCTTTTTATCTTCTTATTTTTAATTCCTGGTCATTGCAAGCCCATCATGCAAAGCTTGAAAGACCCCCAAAGCCAATCAGAGGTTCCCAATAGAGGCGCTGGAGCCGCTCAAGCTGGGCTGTGGCTCCGCAATCCCCTCCTGCCTCAAAGACCATTTTTCCTTCGCTCCTGGGCAAATCCAGAGCCACCCCATTGAATAAGTTGTCTGGGCTGCGGGTAGAGGGGGTGCAGGTACCTGGGGGTGCCTCTGGCTCAGTCGGTACCACACGTGTGTGAGCGTGTGAGGCCCCGACCGAAGCCAGAAATGGAGACAGGGCCTGACGACGGAGCTGGGATCCCTCCGTGCCTCTTCCCCACAGCTCTCCTAGGCCAGCTCGCCTCTTGAGCAGAGCTCCTCGGTGCCAAATTTGGCAACCCCTTCCCTTGGATGCCGTAGTTAGTTCACTTGTTTTAACTGATGGGCTTTTAACACTCACTGTACCATACCACACGTGCACCAAATCACTGCCGTGAGGCTGCCCGAAACAGCAGCCAGGGATCGCTTTCCCCAGAGAAGCGATTCTCAGCATCCCATGGCGTTAGGAAGCCGAATCAGGAAACCTCCCCCTCCCCTCACCTCCCCCTCCCTGGTTACCTGCGGAGACGGGCAGAAGGTTTTCATGTTCCCGAATTCCAAAATCCAGGGCAGCCCCCGCAGAAAGGGGCTCTGCCGCTCACGGCCGCTGCCATCTGCGAGCTGGGAGCGGCTGCTGTGGTGGGGATGGGGATCTGCTCGCCCCTGCAGGGATGGGGGTCTGCTCTCCCCTGCCTGGGATGCTGAGGGCCCCAGGAGTCGTTAAGGCATCAGGCGTGATGAGAGTCTGAGGGTATCGAGGTGCCGGAGGATTTCCTGGGGTGCGAGCAGAGGCTCTGTCAGGGGTGTTTCCAGAAAGGGCCACTGTCAAAGGGGGTTAAGGCAGAGTTAACCCCACAGCCCACCCAAACCCAGACCCCTCCTGAGGGTCCTTTGGTGCCCTTTGGCCCCCAGCATGGTTCTCTCTGCACGCTCCCACCCTGCGTCACTGCAGCCCCGAGCCCCAGTGCCCCCATTAGCAGCAGCACAGGGTGACTCAGCCCCTCCAGGAGCATGGAGCCCGGTGTCCTGCCCCACACAGCCAGACGCAGCCCTCTGCTCCAGGGGAGCCAGGCTGCAACACGTGCTGCCTCTCCGAGACTGTCCGCAGCTCATTACACGTGTGGCGACGCAGCCAGTGGCTGTTGGGCACAGGGTGCACCCTTCCACCCTGTGCTTCCCAAGAGGCTGCAGCACCCTGGGCATCCATCTCCTTTCTTCTAAAAAGGAACAAAAAATTCAAGGCAGCAGAGAAGCAGGGCCAGGATCTGGATGAGGGATGGGAACCATCCATGTGGGAACCATCCTCCCACCCAGGGACAGGGCAAGGCTGATTGTGGGACCACACACAGCCTGGGCTGCTGGGGAGCGGCATGGGGCAGGCAGAGCCCCGCTGCTGTGGGGTCACAGCCCCTGTCGTGGTCTGGTGGCCGTGATGTCTCTGCTCACAGCCTTGCCAGGCCTGTGTTTAAGCCTGGATGGCAGACAGGCTCTCTGGGTGCTGGGCTGATGCTGCTCACACACCCCGTGGCCCTGGGCACCTCCTGCCATCTGCCTGGGTGGCTGGAGAGGGATGAGCCCTGTTTGCGTGGCACGAGGCTGCCTCCTGCCCTCACTCTGCTGCTGTGAAACCCACAGGGCCCCCGCCAGTTCCAAGTCAGCAGGAGATGCCCGTGCACTGCAGCAGCTTGGCTTGGGCAGGAGTTTCCATCAGGAGACCCTGAGCGGGGCCAGGTGGCTGGGGGGGGGCGACAGGGCGGCATCTGCACCATCAGACCAGGGTCCCTGTGCTACCCAGGCACACAGACCAAACACCCACCGCTGGCTGTGGGACCCCCGGGCACGTCCCCAGCCTGGGGACACAGCCCTCATCCTGCCCCTCAGCCCCCGCTGTGGGGGTGCTGAGCCCAGGAACAGCCTTGGGTGCTGCCAGGAGCCACCCTGGCCTCGTGTGACAGTGGGAACAAGAAGGAAGGGGAAAGCATGGAGGCTGAGGTGCTGGCCCAGCGCAGGCAGCGTGTCAGCCCTGCCAGACACCCCCTTCCCCCTGTCCCACAGCGGCCTCAGCCCTGTGTATCAAGGCAGCCCCAGGGGAACGCAGCCTCCCACCAGCACCTTCTCCCTGGAAATCCTCTGGGGTCTTCCAAGCACAGGGTGTGGGGCACGGGGTGTGGGGCATGGGGCATGGGGCACAGGGCACAGGGCACAGGGCACAGGGCGTGGGGCACGGGGCTCGGCGGCTGCCCAAGCGGGAGGCACCTCGAGGACTGTCTAACCTGAGAATGGTGAAACATAAGGGTCAATCTCAGGTTCGTCAGCCCATGAGGTGCCTTCTCCAGAGCGGGACGGGCAGCGCCAGCCCCCACCAGCACCACAATCCCCCCCACACCCAACGCAGGGCAGCAGAGGGGCCCCGCAGTTCGCTGCAGCCCTTCGGCGCCACACGCGTGGCCGCTGGCGCGGGTCTTCGCGGCAGTGGGGAAGGGCTGGGGTGGGCTCCAGCCCCTAAGGAGCGAAGGGGGGGGACCACGGTCCACAAATCCCACCCGTTCCTCAGGAGAAGCTGCTGGAAGCTGGGCCACACGTTGGTGCCGAAGCTTTCACAGGCGGCAAAGCAGCGGGTGCTGCGTGCGACTCGCTGGTCACGAGACAGGAGGCTCCGAGCGCTAAAAGCGCCTAATTAGGAGCCTCTCTGGCTCCCACCAGCTGCGAGGCCGCCGGATCCCTACCTCTGCGAGCCAGTGAGCGCAGCCGAGGGGTGAAGTTGGCATCCCTGAAAGCATCATTAACACGTCGCTCCTCACACTCCTGACTAGAGGAAGAGACAGTGACATCCCTGAAAGTGACGATAATGAATCCCCAGGCAGCACACGGGGCCCTTCAGCGCTGAACGTGTCAGTAATTTATGAAGGGGGGGGGGGAATAAAGTCATATTTTCTGTTAAATTTCCCAAGTTGAGCTTCCTGAATAAAACCCAAGCACAAGATACACTCACCGGAGTCACTGTCTTGCCTACAGTTAAATGACTAATCCTCAAGCAAATGGGTCTGAAGCGTTACCAGCCCCAGCGCTGGCCGGGGGGTGAGGGATGAGCAGAGCTGTGTCTGCTCCGGGCTGTGAGGGTGTCAGTGCCCGAGCAGCAGCCCTGCCTGGAGCCACTGGCTCCTCCTGAGCCCCAGGAGATGGGGCCAAAGGAGTTTTGCAGGGAGACCCCAGCCCCGCGGGCAGGGCAGCATCCGGAATTGTTTCTGCTGGGACACCCATCCCCTAGAGAGGGGCTGCAGTGAGGGGTCCCTGGCTGGGGGTGCCTGGCTCGCTCAGCTCCTGGAGCCCCAAGGCATCGCCTGGGGTCGCCTGTCCCTCTGCTTGGCCTATGCAAAAATACACCCCCGATTCACTTGGCTGTGTGGCACCAACGCTGCCCCACAGCAGGGAGAGGCCAGGCAGGCTGGGGCAGGGGGGGCATTGAAGGGCAAGCAGGAGAGCACCAGCACCCACCAAGTTCTGTCTCTGACACCAGACTGTGCCAGGAGTCCCTGCCCAGGACTCCAGTCCCGGTGGAGCCGCTGCCTTCTCCTCCTGGGATCTGGGGGTCACGTTCACCCTCAGCATCCCCAGGTCTGGCGGGGGGGCAGCCCTGGGAGCTGCAGGCAGGGCAGCAGCAGCCCCAGCCAAGGGCTCCTGCCAGCGCAGCGGGGACAGGCTGGGCACTGGCACAGTGGGGGTCAGGCTTTGGGGGGCCGAGGGCAGGGCAGGCGCAGGTGGAGCGCTGGAGACGGCAGCGGTTCGTGATGATTCAGTGGAGAAAAGGACCTTACACAATGCACCAGGCACAAAGCGAGCGGCAGGCGGATGCTCCCCCCTCCCTCCTTCCCTCCCTCCCACCCCACGGCCACTTTGCTTCTGCCAGGAGTTATTTTGCAGTTGGAGGGGCACGGGGGGAGCCCCCAGCTCCCACAAATCCCCATACCCCTTCCCAGAAGACCCTCCAGAAAGCAGAGGAGCCCTCGCATTGTGGGTGGCTCCTGACCTGGAGGAGCTGGGGGGTGGGGAAGGGGATTCCAATTCCACCTCATGTGGGGTGTTTTGGGGTTCCCCCTCCCCCTGAAATGTGTATTCCTCATGAGGGAATTGTAATTTCAGAGGCAGCAGCACTGTAGTGAGATGGACTGATGAGCTCTGAGTGCTGAGCAATGGAAACTCCAACAGGGAGGGCGAGAGGGAGGAAAAAGGCAGATGAACCCCACGGATGGATCCCGGGTCGGGTCTGGAGGGGTGCACCCGATCCGGCCAGGGATGGAATGTGCCTTCTGGCCTCTGCCCGCGGGGAAATGGGGCTCCGGAAGCACATTTGCACTTCTGAAGTGAAGTTTTCCTGCGTGACCCCAGGAGATGAATCACTCGGGAGGTGCCAGGGCTGCCATCGCCCGGCGACTTCCCCAGGAGCCGCCGGCGCTGCTGGGGAAACTTTCCCCGGGCAGCAGAGCTCTGCGGAGCTGGGGGCCGACCCGGCAAACACCCCTGAGCGCCCCGGCGGGACCCCCGGGTGGGCTCAGCCCTGGCGGGACACGATGCTCCTCGGGGGCTCCTGGGGGAACCAGCGTGGGTTGGGGTCTGAGCGCCTGGAAAGCCGGTCCCGGTGTGGGAGCAGGAGTGGGGGGCTCAGCCGAGTGATGCTGCTGCGCCCCACTCACCCCCATCGCACGTGGAGGGTCCTTCACGCACACAGACCCCCCCTCACCCCCCCGGCTCGCTCTCACCCCCGCAGCTGCCCTCCCTGGCGCACACCCCCCCCCCAAACCCCTCATGCCCCCTCACACCCCCCCCTGCCCACACCCCCCCATACATCCCCACAGCCCCGCATACCCCCAGCCTCTCAAGTCCCTCTCCCCCCGCCTACCCCCAAACTCGCACCCCCGCGCCCCCCAAGTGCCCCCCCCAGACTCGCACCCCCGTTACCCCCAAACTCTCCCCCACACACCCACCCCGCTCCCCCGCGCCCCCTCCCCGGCTCCCGCCCCTCAGCCGCGGCCGTTCAGCACCGCGGACAGTTCCCACCGCCCCGGCCCGCAGGTTTGGGGGGGGGGGTTGGGGGGGGCGGGGGGGAGCCCCCGCTGCGCCGCCCGGCTATAGCGCGGTCACGTGGGCGCCGCCGCCCCTATATAGCGCGGTGGCGGGCGGGCGGCGCGGTGCGTCCTGCCGGGCGGAGCGGCGAGCGGTGAGCGGGGCCGGGGAACCGGGGCAGAAGACACACTCCCACCCCCTCCCCCCTCCCAACACACCCCCACCCCACCCCCAACACACCCACGCCACGGGAGGTCCTGGCTCGGGGAGGGAGGGTCCCAAACCCGGGGTGGTGTCCGGTCCTGGGGGTCCCGTGCGCGGGGTGGGGGGTATCCCATGCCCCAGGGCAAGGAGGGTCCCATCCCCGGTGGGGTCCTGTGCTAGGAGGAGGAGGGTCACACACCCTGGGGAGGGGGGAGTCCCAGACCCCGGGGGGTCCCAGCGGTAAAGGTGCCCCATGCCGGGAGCAGGGCTGCCCCATCCCCCGGGTTGGGGGGGTGGGAGGGGTGTCCCGTCCCCGGGACAAGGGAAGGGGGGTCCCATCTGCGGGGGTGGGGGGGTTCCATCCCTAGGGATCCTGTTCCCGGGGGGCTCTGTCCCCAGGGAGGGTCTCATCCCTGGGGCAGGAGTCCCCCACCGTGTGAAGTCCTTGGAGTGCCCCCCTGACCGCAGCGGGGGGGGGGATGTGGGGGTCCGGGGTGGGGGTGGGGGGTTCTTGCAGGCATCTGGCCCCGGAGCGGCTGCGATGCGGGTCAGGATGATTTCAGCTGCCTCCGTCCTCGTCCTGCTCTTCCTGCCCTCGGAGACCTGCTCGCCCCTGCAGTGGCCCCGGGGCGCATCCCGAAGGCTGACCCTGGCCCCCCAACCCACCTGGGAGTCCTGGCCGGGAGCCCCGCGACCCCCGGCCCCCGACGCCGGTCCCCTGCCTCAAAGACTGTGCCAGCCCCGTGGGGCAGAGCCCAGCCCGGTCCCCCGGAGCCCCCGGGGGCTGCAAACCGGCAAGAGGCGAGACGGGAAACCCAACTCCCTGGATCTCACCTTCCACCTCCTGCGGGAGTTCCTGGAGATGTCCCGGGAGGAGAGACTGGCCCAGAAGGCGCTCAGCAACAAGCTCTTGCTCCAAAGTATAGGGAAATGAGGATGGGCTGTGGGGGATGAGGAAGGAGACCAACCCCTTAGCGAGCAGCCATGGCAGAGCGAAGGGTGGGGGGGGGGAATGCTGCCCGGGCAGGGCTGGAGCTGTGCCCCCCCCCTCCTTGCCCGGTGGGGGGTCCCTGTCGCTGCGTCCCGCGTGTTGCTCTCGCTGTTGTGCATTAAAGTTGCCCTCGCACCTGCCCCACTGCTGTGCTCTTGTGCTTAACGTGTCCCCCCCCAGCCCCCTTTCCTCTGCCCCCTGCCTCAACCCTGAGCCCTCTGATCCATCCCCTCCACACACACAGGGTCTGGGAATGCTTTGGGAATGCTTTGACACACCGACAGTGCACTAACTGGGGGTACTGAACATCCTTTCCCCTCTCAGAGCTGCTCTGTCCCCACCACCACCCACAGACCCAAAAAAAAGGTGTCCCCTAGAACTGCAGAGCCATCCCAAATGCATCCCTGGGTGAGCAGCACCAGCCTAAACCGCTCTGAGTGGTGAGGTTTGCACCTCTCCTGCCCGAGGACCGAAGCCCCCGCAGAGTGGGACACACGTGTGCACAGGGACACACACACACACGTGTGTGTGAAACCATCCAGCTGCACAATGAGAAGTGGGGCTGCACAAACAACTGGGCACGGGGATGGGGCAGCTCCTGCTGCAGTGGAGTTTGTGGTCAGTCCTGCACGAGGGCTTCTAGTCAGTTGGGCTGTGACCTGTGTGATGATGCCCCACCACAGCTCAGCATCACCCACGAGCCCAGCACCATCACACCAGCATCCCACAGGGACCTGAAGGTCCTTCATCCTCCTCATCCTCCTTCCAGGGCTGTCCTAGCAGTAGCTCTGGTCCTGGAGAGCAGCCCTGGGGCTCTCAAACCAAGTTCAATCTGCTCTGGAGCTGGTGGACAAAGCTGCTGCTTGGGCTGCTCCTTGCACCACGATCGCTCTGTGGGCTGGGTGGGTTTTTCCCTAAAAGTTCATTTTTCTCCCTTCAGGGAAGGTAAGGAATCCATAAAAGCTGTAATTACCACATGGAAAGGGAGGAACAGTGTGTTAAACCAGAGGCAACTACACACAGGCTGAGGTGGCTGGAGCGGCTCAGAAGCACTTTTAACCCCCTTTGGAAAGCTGGGGTGGGGGGGGAGTCTGGGAGCAGCTGAGCTGAGGCCCCCAGACCCAGGGGAAGGAAGAGGAGGAGGATTTCTGCTGCTCCAGGGTGATGGCAGCAGCCTAAGGCAAGAGGAGCACTCAGGGGGTGGCCTGGGGCACAAGCAGTGGACAGCTGAGTGTGTGGGTCCATTCTCCTGCAAGGGGGGGGGGGCGTCCCACCTCCCCCCTTGCTGCCTCACTGAAGGGAAGGATGCCAGCATCCAAGCAGGATGCACAACCCCCTTCCCCACCCCCGTGATCCCCAGTGCAATGGGAGCCCACAGCAGCCCTGGCACTGCCACCCACCCCAAGCCTTGCCAGAGGCTGGGGCTGGGGCTGCCTCCCTGGGGTCCCCAGCACCACTGTGCCCCCAGGTGCCACCAGGCATCGAGCAGCTACTCGGGGGCTGAAGGGGACGTTCCTCTCTGGGACACTGCACCAGGGACAGGGGCTTGGTGGGTCCCAAGCAAGGAGCAGCCAAGGAGCTTCCCTGGGGCAGACACAGCTCTTAGAAACAGGGTTTGCTCTGAGCCCCAGGCTGGGAGCTGCTCCCCAGGCCCCCATCAGGCTTTTCCTCCTCCAGCACCACTGCAAACAGCTCTGACAGCCACTTCCCAGCCACCCAGCAGGTCAGTGTCACCACCAGCAGCGTGGGACAGGGTTTAACGGAGCCTGAGCTCGGTGGCTCCCAAGGAAGACTCAAGCCTGGGCAAGCAGCAAGAGCATCAGCAGCAAGAGCATCACAGCCCCCCACACACCCCACCGAGGGGTCCTGGTCCTCTTCCTCCTCACACTGTCCTGCACTGGGCCACAGCCCCCACACTGCCCCAACCCCCTCTCCCCCAAACACGTTGCCTGTGCTGCCGGCGTGGGGCTGTGCTGCATCACTGGGGCAAGATGGAGCTGGGCTGGGGTGAAAATTAGATTGATACACACAAGCAGCCCCTGATACAACCCCCAAAAGGACACATGGAGGAGTGAAGTTTGTGCTGAGGGGGAAACAGTCACCAGAACACCCCAAGCAGAAGTCTCAGTAGAACGCTGCCTTGTCTCAACAGCCAGACCCACCATCCCTCTGCACCCTGGGGCAGTGCAGCCAGAGTGTGCCTGACCCTGGGAGAATTCCCAGCAAAACCCAGCCCAAATGGTCCCTACTCAGCTGGGACAATTCCCATCTCTGGCTGCCCATGGGACCAACCCCGCCCAGGGAAGCATCCCACGGGGAGCGGAGCAGGGCTGGGAGCAGGTGACTCCTTCCAGGGAGCACACAAGGAGTTGAAGCAGCCTGATTTCGTGCTTACCTCTTTCCATGGGGCTTCCAGCAGATGTGGAGTTAACCTCTGGAAAAGGGCCGATCCCGGGGAAGCCGAAGGGGCAGGAGAAGCCGCTGGTGCCCCCTCGCTGTCAGGTGCGGGACTCAGGTTTCTGCTGCCCGATCCCCTTCCTGGCTGTGAAAGGTCTCAGGTTTGACACATCTTGTGCTCACTTTGGCTTCTGTCTCTTCACCAGCAGCAAAGCCCAGTCTGATGATGTCAGCACCTTCAGAAAGGGGCATTTCTAGTGCAGACAGAGACCCCCACGGAGGCAGGAGCTGCTGGCCCCTTCCCCAGCACCCTGCAATCACCTCCCACACTGCCTGACACCCATAACTCGAATTTACACCCCAATACCTGCTGCCATCTGGCATCATACGAAGGGGTTTGGCTTTTCATGCTCAAAAGATGATGGAGATGGTGGGTGCCAGAGGGGGCAGAGGCTCCCATCTCATGGGCAGAGCCCAGGAGCTGCTGGGGGGGGGGGGCAGGAGGCCTCCCCACCGCCCCAACACCGAGTCTCCTGGGTTGGAAAGGACCCATAAGGATCATCAAGTCCAACTCCTGGCTCCACACGTTTCCAAACTGGTTTACAGGAGCTTTGGCCACACAGTTAACCAAATAATCTTAAATATTGCTGCAAATAAAGCTTTCAGCAGGCAAAAAACAACCCCCCAAACAACCCCCACATCCCACCCAAAGGCACCACCATGTCCCAGCTGCTCCAGGTCCCTCAGGCTGGGCAGCCCCTTCCTCCTGCGAGGAGTTCCACAGGTGAGGAAAGAAGAAGCCGACGCACGTTGCTGCATTGAAAACATTTATTTTACAACAGTGGTTTCAGATAACTTAGCAATCTTTATTTTAGTTTATATTCAGACATACAATACACAAATTACCATGCTAAAACAGAAAATAACTCCTTCTGCCCTAACTGTGTGTATGTACAGGAGCTCAGTAGTATCGAGTGTTACAATCCACAGAGTTCAGACAGCCACATCTACTTACAGACAGGTCAAAGTATGGTCCTTTAGTAACATAACAAAATATATATATGTCTATATTATAATTGCTTTCCAGATGCATTTATATTTAGATTGTGGGGCTTTGGGGTTTTTTTTTTAATCCTTTGTTTTTTAAAAGATGGGCTCCCCCCACCCTGCCCGAGTTGCAGGACAGCGCAAGCACAGAACACCTTCTCTCCTGGTGTCCTGAGCTCCCTCAGGCTTCATAGAGGCTGATACAACCAAACCCCATGATGAATTACTTAGTTCAGGGCCTTGCTCACATGCAAAATGAACATAAACCTCCTTGGATGCCTGTGGGAACACAAACCAAACCATCCACACCCGGCCCCAGAAACATGGGTGAAGGTGGGGATGGGGGAACGAAGGAATGGGAGCGATGGGCTCAGGCAGCACGCATCCAGGAGAGGAAACATGGAGTGTTGGGGACTTGGCACACCTCAGAGCTCATCCATGACAGACACAAACAGAACTTCAAATGTGTAAGTGATAAAGGAACCCCCCCAATATTCCCCCCCCCCTCTTCTGCCGTGCAGCTCGGTGTGCCGGGCAGCAGCCCCTGGAATGGAAAGGCTGTGGAGAGCCGGGAGTGGGCTCTGCCTGGCAGGACCAGGAGTGAGCTGGTGGCACTCAGGTCTGTGCTGGTCACAACCACACTGGCCATCACCTCCCTTCAGTTCTGTGACTGGCACTAACCCCACGTCCCCACAAACCCGACCTGCGAGGCGAGAGCCTGGCCCAGGCTGTGTGCACACACCACGCTGTCCATGGGTAAAGCTCACCTGAGCAAGGGGGGAGAACCTTGGGAGCAGAAGATTGCTTTTCCTTTTCCAACAGCACAGCTCTCCCATTTGTACCACCCATTTATTTACACACCAGGATCCTCCCCCAGCTTCCTTCACCCCTCATTTCACCCCACAGATCTCCTTTGGGGTTTTTTTTTTTCCTGCAGCTGAAAGGAGAAAGTGCAACTCCGGACACACAAACCTCATCACCCCTTCTGCTTGTCTGGCTGAGAGGTCACAGAAGTACTTTGAGCCAAATTTCACGTTTTTACCACCAAAGAAAAAACAGCAGCGAGTACTAGGTGCACACCTGTTGTATAAATATATACATATGTGCATATATACATAGGTACACACACATGATGTTGCAACCCGAAGCCTACAGCGTGGGTTTGGACCTTGCTCTGTGAGCTCACCGAGTCCTGCTCTGGGGAGCACGACCTGGTGGAAGGGAAGACCCCAAAATCAAGGTGTCCTGCCACACCCCCAGTGAGAAGCACATCCACTGCGTTTAACAACACCCCGTGTACCACCCCCAGTCCAAGAGACAACGCCTGGGGACGCTGGGCTTCCCTTCCCTCCCCTCCTCTGAAGGGAAGCTGGAGCAGGCAGAGCTCTGCAGACAAAGGGGCAGCTCCCAGAATTCAAGTAGTTGGTTAAATTTAGGGGCAGGTGTGACAAGGAACCGCTCACAGACTGCAAGGTGCACGCACGTGGCTGGCTGTGGGGGAAAGGGAGCAGAGAAGACAACAGCACTGGAGGATGAATGGCCATTTTATATAAGAGCTTCCTCTATACATATACATATATATATATAACACCACCAGAAATTCCCAGCATCTAGCCTTTTTTTTTTAGCAACAAAATCAACTGTGCATGTGGAACGTTGGCATTTGATTTCCAAGCAAAGGTTTGTCTTCCAGATTCATGGCATCTGGCTTGTGCAATCGGCAGGCAGCTTCCCCCACACACGGCTGCTTCTTGTGGAGAGAGCATCCTCCAGGGAGGGAAGGGCAGCTGCAGTCCTGCCAAGTCCCAGGCAGCACGTGAAGCCTCCCAACGCAGGACGGGGAGCAGACCAGGGGTCTTGCAAGACTTTTAACACTGACACATCTTCTGCCACCTCGTTAGCTCTCAGTTTTGTTTCTCTCAAGGTATTTTAAGCAGTTGTTGGGTGGAATGAGACACTACAAACTAGGTGACCTCCACTATCATACAGAGAAGCGGCATCAGATGATTAAGCGTGTTTATACCAGCCTCACACTAGACACACTGGCACTGGGGGGGGTGTCACTTCAGTGCTCTAAGATTAATGCATATTTAAACAGAGTCCAGCATTGCTCACACGAGGTGGGGGCTGCAGAAGTCCCCCTGACCAAGAATCTCCTGTTAAACATGCCACCAATATCCACTTGCATGGGGTAGGACAAGCCTGCAGCACAAACACATCCCCTAAATTACCTGGAAACATCAAGAATTCCAAAGGGCACCTAAAAAAAAGCGCTCAGGGAGCACATTCTGATACAACCCCCCCAGAAGAAGGTGCTGGCATCCCTCTGCACCACACAACTGCGTTAGGGATGGGACAGGAACATCTTTCCAGGCAGGCCCCCACCCTGATTACCCCTGTAGTGTTTATAGGGTGACAGGAAGGGTTTGGAACACTGTGCTGCCCTGACTGCTGCAGGACTTGGTATTTCTCCACTGTCCCCCACAGCAGGTGTTTCTGTTTCAGGCTGTGCTCACCCAAACCTCCAAGAGCATCACGTTGTTTTAAGAACACTATGAGCACTAATATCTAAAGCAGTTTAAAAACATTACAAATCTAAAAATAAGACTGAAAAAGGTAACATGGCTCTAAAACAGCAGAAATCTACACCTGATGGGACGCCACGGAGGGTTACGTGGGTTTATGTACAGATAAATAGCTAAGAAGTTCCTACAAACATCACTAACAAAATGAAACTGGCATTTAAGGGGCACCATGCCCCTTGGTTCACTTCAAGTGAAGCGTACAACTGGTTGTACTACAGTGCGCTGGGGACTTCTCCATCCCCAGGGAGGATGGGGCACCACCGGTCCAGCACCACTGGTCCAGCACCACCTCCTTCTCTGGCAGCTCTACCGCGGGCGGGAGGGATGCAGGAGCTTTCCCTACTCACCCTAAGCTATGGATGGCTCTCCCCACAACACAACAACTCGGGAATAGTCAGTGGTCCTTAACACCAGCCAGCAGAAGGTCTCCAGATCAGGTTGTCCCCAGTAGTGCTCCTCATCAGGAGGAGTTACAAGTGCTCTGACAACTGGTGCCGAGGAGGTTCGATGAGCTAGATGGAGACGGCCGATGTCCTGACACTGAGGCCTCAGGCAACTCATAAAAAACAATGATACAACTCTTAAGAAACAACAACAACAAAGTAAAAATCAAAGCTCAAGTTTGAACTCTGGCGACACGCTGAGCTGAGACCGACAGCGCTCGGGCTGGGCTCTGGAGGGAAACACTCCGCCCGCAACGCCGCGTCAGGGACACCGCAGCCCATCCGCCCCAGCTCAGAACCGACCTGCACCAGACTTCTAACCATTATTTCCAGTATAACTTTGCATTCACTAGGATTTGACTTGGCCATGATTAAGTGCAACTGGTGCTGGAGCCCGGGATGCCCCTGCACACCACCAGGAGCAGGCATTAACCGGCGCAGCTTCCGATGATACACGGTTTGGTTCAAAGCAGCAGTGTTTAAGTAGCTTTCTTCTGCAGTTCAAGAAGAACTAAATTAAAACATGATAATCCTGAATTCAGAGGTTGTAGAGCAACACAGGCAAGCCTAAACCAAGATTCAAAGCCCGTGACTAGGCAGCTAAAAACGTGGCTTTCCATCATTCCCTGTAACCGGGCTCTCAGGGGAGTTTCCCTCGCAGCATCTAACACATCATTCTGGCACGTAACAGCACACAGACTAATTTACTATCCACACAACACCCACAGACCCATCTGAGAGGAAAGCAGTCTCTCTCCAACCTGTGCCTTGCTAAGCAAAGCACCAAGCCAACATATTCACCCTGGATGTTGCCTTTTCCCCCCGGTAACGGAATCGCCTCTAACCCTCACCTGCTGCCCCACGTTTCGGTTCCGACCCCAGGAGCATTATACACCTCCCTGGAGCCACAACCACCCACCAGCCTTTCTGGTTCAGTGGGAATAGCCCAGAGGGGTTAAGAAATAAAGAGTATTATTCCAAATTCACACTGACAAGCAGCCCCCAGCATCGGGGGGTCACTGCTGTTCCACAGTGGAGCAACAACCGAAACGACCCGGGTGAACAGGGGGACAGGGAGCAGGACAAGCTCTGGTACGCAGGGAACAGCCTCACCCTCACTCAGCCAAATCACTCTGACCAGCTACACTCATTTACAAAGCCAGAACCCCACCCCTAACACTTTATTTTCTCTTAAAGCCAAGAATATAATCTATAATCTGTAACAGATAAGGGCAGTTTCAACCAGCGAGTTTTCAGGGGATAAAGCCCGCAGGTGTTCAGCGTACTGCAGTGTGCAATTCACCATCACCAGGCTTCAGGAAAGACCTGTGAGGGCAGCCAGTGTGACATTGTTTTTGTTAAGCCTTAAAATTGTTCCAAGGGGTGAAAGAAAGACTTGAGTAATTAAGTAAGGACCTGAAACCAAATGATACACGACTGTCCTCAAGGCCACCCGAGCGAGTGTTCCCGACTGGAAAAGTTGAAAGCATCTTCCAGTAAAAACACCAAGGTTCAGGTCTAAAAGGACTTATCAACGAAGGAGTGAAGGCCCTGATGAGTGTGCTACTGAAATCTAGCCAGTTAAGTCAAAACAACATTCCTTTCTGAATCTTCAGGACCTGATGTGCTATCAAAAGCATGCTTATTTGCCACAAGCTCACATGCAGGCAGACGTGCTTGTACCAACAGCTACAGGAAAGCCCGAGCGTGCAACCACCCCTCACTCGGCATTCTCTTCTACTCAGGATGTTCACCACGGTTTCACATCTGATTTTATGTGCTCCATCGTTTCCAGCTCATGCAAAAACAGTGTGAAAATACATTCAGAAGTGTTCTCTGGCAGGAGAGCCTTCCTCCTTACAGACCGACAGCGCTTTACCCCGCTGGAACGTTAATACCTGGAGTTTGTGCAAGAGCAGCAGGACAGACCTTCAAGGAAAAGACAGTGTGGAAGGCTGCAAACAGCCCCAACAGAAAGAGGTGATAAATGAACACAGGGGATTGGGGGACACACACAGGACAGTAGAGGCATCGTGATATAAACCCACACGTATCGAAATGAAACAGGCTGCAATGAACTGTTAAAAAGTGCCAAGTGTTCTCTGGGAGCTGCTCTAGACCCTGACTCTGTAACATCTTAAGCAAGGTTACCCACAACAAAATACACCAGCAATTCAGCTGCTGCCCCCAAAAAATGCTTTCTAAGCAGTTAGATCTCAACAAATCCCAGGTTCCAGAGCAACGCTCAAACACGACTTGGTTTCAAAAGAGCACAAGAAACCTTTCCATGGTTTCCCCATAATTGTTCTGAGGAAAAGAAAAATACAGGTGTAAACAGACCTAACTGCAAGACAATGTGCAAATTATACAATATAAACACAAAAGAAAGGTGTTTTGTTCTTAAAAAAATCCATTAAAGTATCCCACAAAGGTATTCATGAGAAAATTAAAAGGGCTAGCGTGTTATAAAAGCTTTAAAAACATTTGACACTTACATACCCCATTTGTCTATCAGAATCCCAAAGGGTTTTAGAACAGATTGGTAAAAACCCATCTTTTTTTAACACATTTATGCTGTTGCCCAGCTGCATTTCACTCATGTGCTCAGTGAAAACCCACCGACTGGTTTCACTTTAAGATTCTCACGCATTCAAAAAAAGCTGCACTATCTGGTCTCCAGCATTTCAGGAAAACAACTGAACTCAAACCAAACCAGACTTGTGCTTGATGTTAAAATACCACCACCACCACCACCAAATAAGCCCTGGTCACAGTCGGTTTTGTGGCAAACTACAGTTTGCAGTTACACCGTCACCTCACAGGCAAAGAGCTGTTCATCGATTCACCATTCAAAGACTGGAACCTCTCCCTTTTTATTTTCCAAGATGGATTTCTTTAAGCTGAAAACCAGCATCAGAGAGGCTTCCAGCTCTGTGGGACTGGCATTTCTTTTGGTTCTTGGCTTTGTAAACTTGCTCAGATCCCAACGCAGGAATAGAAGGAGGAATAAAGGAACTGGTTTGGTGCACTCCAATGAAAAGGGTGAACTTTTAAAGGTCCCTCCACAGCTCAGCTGTGCAGAAGAACGGTGGCTTCTGTGAAACTTTTCAAACCTCATTTTTAGGCCAGTACCACTGCTTAAAATGCAGAATGTCTCCATCACACTTACATTGTGACAACTCAATACGTTACACCACAGACATTTAACATAACTCCATACATGCTATAAAAAAAAAAAAAAAACAAGAAAAGGAAGAAAAAAAACCAAGAAAAAAAGAAAATAAGAAACAAATAAGACCGTAGCTAAACTGCTTTAAATACTGCATGCTACAGCACTTCACGTATCGTCCAGATACGACACTGAAAGGTGACAAAAGGCTGAAGGGATTACAAAATATCTCTGGCAGGTTGGAAAGCTGCCCTCTTACTGTGGCAGAGTTATTCCCCCTCCCCGTTCTCTACTTCTAATGTTCATGATTCTAGTGTTGGCCATGGTTTGGGTTGGGTTGGTTTTAATCCATCCTAATGATAGCGTTTCCTTAACTTAATTAAATCCGTCGGTGTGGTAGCTGGGGTGAGAGTCAGCTGTCAGCTGGGTCGTCTCTGTGGCAGATGCTGGCTGTATCACAATAGGTGCGTCTGAGGCCTCTGGAAAGGGAGACAAAAGGTTTAGCACACCCAAGGGCAAAACCCAGCACCTTATGCTTTGGCAGACAGAACTTACATCTCCCTGCAACACTCTGATAACACAGTTTGACACTCCCCAAAGAGCACGCTGGTCGTTTACTGGTTGTCGGTCTGCACACACCATCATCTGACCCCAGTCTACACGTGGAACATGTATTACATTGCCTTCTTCCTCTAAGAGCAGCTGACCCTCACACCCACGCAGCCATGCCCACTAAAAACAGGATCAGAGCATCCACACAGCTCTGCAACTTCTTGAATGATCACAGAATCACAGGGGCACAGCGAAGACCATCCAGGGAGTTTTCAGCAGGTTTATCTCCAGCGTTCACATTATTCCCTGACCATCACTCAGAGACCCCTGCTGATCTCAGGGAAGCAGGCTCTGCTCCTCAACCAGCACTCAGTCAGAGACTGGAGACCATTCTAGAAATCTCATGGTGGTTTTTTACCTACCCCTTTCATCTGACTGCAACTGTGCCTCCAAGTCCTCTGGCGAGACGTAGTATTCCTGCTCTTCGCCTTCGGGAGGTTTAGGTTTACACTTCCCACAGCAACAATTACAGCAGCAGCACAGACAGCAACAGCAGTAGCAGCCTGTGATGAGCCCACAGAACACAAACAAGGCCTGGGGAGGACAAAAGATGAAGAAATATTCATAACCTGAGCCTACTGTGCCGTGACCACTGAGCTTGTGAGACTCAGAGATGGAAACCAGAGGCCAAAAATCCAGCAGTGCAGAGACAGAACCTACCAGCTATGGTTTCATACATCATCACAGTGCAGAGACAGAACTTACCAGCTATCGTTTCATACATCATCACTAAGATTAAAAAATAGGTGCAAAACTGGCCATGGCTCTCAATGTGTCACACTGAGGTGAACAGGGTTTACTCAAAGAATTCCTGTAATTTAGGTTTAAGCAGACTGTTCTGCTACATCCCATAGAAGATACAGGTGGAAGAAGTCTATCTGTATTAAAATCTAGATGTACAATAGATCAGGACAGACTGTAGCCTGCATAAATAACCCTGGAAAAGACTTACATTAGCCAGTTGACGCACAGGTCGCGATGTCCTTACAGCAGGAACTTGGACCTGCCCAAGGCTGTAGGCATGGCTGCAAAGCTCCCCACACTGCATGAAGCTGGGGGAGCTGAGGTTAGATGCTACCAACACGTGAAGCAACTCACAGCTCAAAGCTAGCCAGCTCTGCCAGGTTCTGGATCACAGCAGCAACGGGCAGAGTTAAAACATTCAGATCGGTTGCTGGGCCATTGTTTGGGAACAAAAAATAATGTAAAGATAGGAAACCAGCACAGTGATGCTGCTATTCCCTCACTGCAGGGGGAACAGGAGATGGAGGCAATGCTGGCAACGGGGAGACAAAGGAACCAGTGAAACTAGGAAAAGGTTTTTAGCCACAAAGCACTGTGAGCAGCATCATGTCACTGAGTCAGTTGGTGCAGTTACGGTTTCATAGCGTCCTCACTTACTATTTTCTGAGCAAGCAGACTGCTGTCATGTGAACTGTGAAACACAAAACCCCAGCCCAGCTCAGTATGAGGAAGGTATGACATGCAGCATGCAAGTTTTGGTGCTTTTGGGTAAGTGAGGTGATTTTACAACGTGTTACTTAACAAGACAGAAGCATCTTATGCTTCAATTAAAAATAAGTTCAGTAAAATGCAGTAACTCCTTGATGGTGGCAGAGGACTCCTAGAAGGCATCTATACAGTAGTTGTTCCATCTGCTGCATGCACACAATGTTCAGACAGCTTTCTGCATCCATCTGTGAGGACACCTAAGCTCGCTGTGTGATCTTGGTATAGTGGGGACACTCTGCTGCACAAGAACAAGGATGGGCAAGTGACCAAATAACCTGGAGTCTCTCAAATGAGACAAGTGACGTGTTTGGGGCAGCCCCTGGGTAAGTCTGCAAGCATACTGCTCATCAGGATGTCCTGTGTGAACTCAGGTTTATGGTCAGGAGTCATTTTTGCAAAATCATTTAGCAGGTGTTACCAAGGAGAACACCCCCCAAACCCTCATCGTTTTTAAACCCACTACAAGGCTCTGGGCTTCTCTTAGTAACCTGTGTCTTGCTCAGTAGGCTTGTATCACTGAAAGATTAACAGAAAAATACTTCCAAACCAGAGACTGCAACACAGAGAGAAGGTGAGTTCCCAGCCACCAGAAACCCAGCAATTCCCAAAAGCAAAAAGACCCACCCCAAACACAATTATCAAATGGAGCTCTAAGAGTTGTAAATACCAATCTGGAATAAGCTCCCTTTGCCCTTTTATTTACCTTTGCCCACCAGCTGGATAGCACAAAGTATGTGTTCACATTTTCTTCCCCAAACTGCTCTGCCACGTACAGACCCAGAGAGCCATACTTGTCATAAATGTTTCTCTTTGTGGCATCAGTTAATATGGCATGTGCATTATTGATCTCTTTAAATTTTTCTGCTGCCTCTGGATTATCAGGGTTTTTATCAGGATGATATTTCAATGCAAGTTTCCTGCAGAAAAAAAGAAAAAAATAAGAGAGAGAGATTGTTATAGATTAAAAAACAGGATTTGGGTTCCTGTTTGGTTTTGGTTTCTTTCATTGCACAGCCTGTCACTCAAGAGAGACTTTCAAGTTTCAGATGGTTTCCTTCATCTCTGATTCAACTTCCCTGATGATTCTTCCTTAGATGATAACAAAAGGCTGCAGAGGTGTCCAGCTTAGTTCACAGGACTGACTTCAGACTGTTGGATTTGGCCCTCAAAAAATTTCAGTGGAGAAAAATAGACACTGAAGAAAAAGTAGTCCTCTTTTTTTTCTACCCCTCAGCTCCAGCAATTTCCACCAGTGAATTTTATTTCTGCTAAAGCAAACACTAAGCTAGCAGAAAAAAAGACACACCACAAGTCTAAGAGTACCAAAGCCTAAATAAAAGCAAGCTGCCACAGCTAAACTGCAGGGTCTGAACACAAAAATAGACCAGACAATCACTTGTGGTTAATTCACCAATTCCTGTACAGGAACAAAGTACTTTTCAGTTCAAGGCTTGCTAGAATAGAAAGAGTTTCAAGACATCAGGAAATCACAACGTACCTCCCCCTAATCGTGCTAGATCTCTTACAACTAAATGACAGCAGTTACAGACCCATAGATGGCACAGAAAATCAGATTGAACACTGATAAGTTTGCTCATTCTGACACAGCTCAGGCTATTTATAGAGATTAGTAGAAATAAATGGTCAAATACCTCCTTACAAACACAACCAGAGTGCTTCCACGTAGAAAAATTATACAGAATTCTATGGTGACATTTCCTCCCCACCAAAAAAGGTGTTTATCCTCCTACAGAAAGTCACCACAAAACCCCATTTGCAGACGACACAGAACTGTGTGGGAGTATTGATCTGCTGGAGAGCAGGAAGGCTCTGCAGAGGGACCTGGACAGGCTGGATCCATGGGCAGAAGCCAACTTTATGGGGTTCAGCAAGGCCAAGTACTGGGTCCTGCACGTTGGTCACAATAAGCCCAGAGAGTGCTGCAGGCTGGGGGCAGAGCTGGAGAGCTGCCTGGGGGAGAAGGACCTGGGGGTGTTGGCTGACAGCGGCTGGACACGAGCCGGCAGCGTGCCCGGGTGGCCAAGAGGCCAAGGGCATCCTGGGCTGTGTCAGGACAGTGTGAGCAGCAGCAGAGGCCAAGGGCATCCTGGGCTGTGTCAGGACAGTGTGAGCAGCAGCAGGGCAGGACAGTTCCGTTGTGCTCAGCTCTGGTGAGGCTGCACCTCCAGTGCTGTGTCCAGCTCTGGGCCCCTCACTACAGGAAGGACGTTGAGATGCTGGAGCACGTCCAGAGGAGAGAGAGGGAGCTGGGGAAGGGTCTGGAGCACGAGTCCTGTGAGGAGCAGCTGAGGGAACTGGGGCTTTGTAGTCTTGAGAGAAGGAGGCTGAGGGGAGACCTCATCGCTCTCTACAGCTCCCTGCGAGGCGGCTGCAGAGGTGTCGGGGTCGGTCTCTTCTCTGGGGTGACCAGTGACAGGAGGAAAGGGAATGGCTTGAAATTGCCCCAGGGGAGATGCAGGTTGGAGATCAGGAAGAGTTTCTGTACTGGAAGGGCTGTCAGGCACTGGGACAGGCTGCCCAGGGGGGTGGTGGAGTCCCCATCCCTGGAGGGGTTTAGAAGGCGTGTGGATGAAGCGCTTGGGGACATGGTCTGGAGGTGGGCTGGGCAGGGTGAGGCTGTGGTGGGACTCCATGCTCTGAAGGGGCTCTTCCAGCCCAGCTGGTTCCATGATTCTGTATTTGAGAAACACAGAAGCAGCCTGCAGACATTTCCAAGACAACTCTGCAGTAAGAAAACACTGAGATAAACACAAAGGTCTGTGCCACAGCTGAATGAGTTGCAAGTATCTCCCCATGTTCAGCCTATACACTGAAAACAGGGGGTATCAGTCCTCCTTTTGGAAAAGGGCTGCAGAGGAAACAAGGTTTGATGAAGATTCACGTAGGTAAGAAGCAGTGACACTTCCCCCCTAGAAACTTAGTCAGGGTGTTCCTCCCAAGAAGGTAAAATTATTTTCCAGTTGCAAAGACTTGAAGATGATCAATTCCAACTCCCCCCAAGGGTCTTAGGAAGACTCAGCAAATTTTGGAGAGTCTGTGGACCCAGTTTATTCAGACATTTCACCTCATAGCTGCCATCAATACTACAAATATAACTTTGAAAGGGAAAACATTGGGTATGTGTTAAAGACAAAAAGAAACAACTTTGAATGAAGGATCCTCATATAAAGGTTACTACTGACCCCTAGTGTAATGTGAAATATATTGCCACTTGTCAAGTGGTCTAAAACAAGCCCACAGATCGATCTGGAGGTGAAAGTGCAGTTGCATTTAAGCGGATTTTGGGGAAATGGGGAAAGGGAAAGTGTGACAGGACTCTCCTTTGGTCGGTTTTCTTTGGTTAATGTGAAGCTGTTTCATGTGTCTAACTCCAAGAAACAAAATAAAGTAAAAAATCCTCTTGTAAAAATAGTAACTCCACATAGAAATCTGACATGGATTTTTTTTTAATTTATTTTTTAGAAAAAAACCCATTGTTGATACTCAGTTTCCATCTTTATTTGCAGCTTTCACCCCTACCTCACTCTGCCAGAAGTGGAAATGATGAACAGAAGGGCAACACTGCACATCCCTGGTCTCCAAGCCAGACCCAAGGCTACGTAACATGAAGAATTAAACTCTGATCACACTGTCTTCACACTCTGTGCAACTTCAGAGAAAGGCTTACAGAATGATACTGAGGATTTAACTTCCAAGAGAAGAGATGTAAACAATTAACAGCACATGTATGCACAGCCTAGGCATGTTTTCACACCAATTTTAGCAAGAACCAACCATGTTTTCACCTGGATCTCTTACAAAAGGTTTACACAAACCCACTGGACCCTATATATAAACATGCCACCTGTTGGAACACTTAATCAAAGCTACTTGTGGTGTTGGGCAACACACATCCAGCTTGTGCCTTTACCTGTATGACTTTTTGATATCATCTGAAGTGGCATTCTTGTCCAAGCCCAGCACATGGTACAACGATTCTCCAGAGGTAGAGAGGGAGCGTTGCCTCTGGTCTGCCATCTCGAACTATCCCAGAGAGAGAACTGGTCCCTGCCAAAAGGGAGATTAAAAAAACACTTAAAAGAAAAACACAGACCTCATTACTACCATCAGCCTTGTAAACAAGAGCTTCCACATGCAGGTTCATCTTTTATAAGGTTTAGATGTGCTTTGAAAACAAAAGGCTCTTAATATACAAGGAAATGACAAACCTCAGTGGATTATCAGTGACAATTGGTACACTTTCAGCCCAGCACCAGGCACCCTAAAATCACTGCTTTACATATATACACCCAACTCTCCTTTCCCAAAGCCCAGTATCACCAGCTGAGGTACAGTGTGCAGCTATAGGTAAGTACTACATATAGTATGTACACAGAAAGCTACTATCTTCTTTCTCAGTGTTAAGATAATTTCTTTGTGATAATACCTATAAAATCCACTTGACAACACACAGGTTGCTGTTACCCTGAGGCTGCCCTTTTGCCCCACACTTGCATCAGCCAGTTTTTTTGAACACTGTTATGTTAAAAGAACCAAACCTAAACCTCCAAGTGCTCCCCAAAAGCCCAGCCCCCCATCTTAACACCAGCACCAGGTTGAGCAGAATTGTTTAGAAAAAACCCAGTTTGACCAGGCACAGGCATCCCACTATCAAGGTGGGAATGCCTGCCTACTGAGAGAGGAGATTCTCCCCCCACTTCATAATTTAAAGCCATGGATCAAACTTTTTAAGAGCATCCTAGTGAAAATCATGTTACTTGAACATGAATTAACCTCCTGCTCCAAATTCCAATGTGAATTTTGAGGTCTCCCCTTGTGCCTTGCCACAGACAGGTATGGTGACGTCCTCTACCATCCTGAGGAGATTAACATTTGCCATTCCTTAGCTGCAGAACTGCAGCAAGGATGAGCATTGACAGGACTATTGGCTATTTTGGGATTATGTCATTACAGCTAGCCTACACCAGATTATGTAGTCCCTGAAAAAGATATTTAAAGCACCAGACTTTTCTAGTTTAACCCTTTATCTTATCTAACAAAATTAATAACTGCAACTTTTAAAAGCCTACCTGAAAGAAACACTCTCAGAGACCACATCTTGCCCTGGCTGGTTCTTGGTATGACCTCACAGTGTTGATATTCTTCACAAAAAAGCAACATGTGGGTATGGTCATGCTTGTGTGACTAAGTGGCAAGGATGTGGCTAGAGACAGTACAACCTCCTTGATCATCTCAGAGGTGGCTGTTAAACTGTCCAACTCTACAAGCTGGAGACTGGGCACTACAACCACTTTCTTTGACTGGAATACACCAGCAGCTAAACTAACAAACTCTCATCTATCTACCTTCCCTCTTCGGCAGCTTGGGGAAGTTTTATTAAAGGCTACCTGATAAGGAAGCTACACATTATGTTAAAGAATAATTAAAAAGTCTAAACCCTAATGCTTTGTGTAAGGATTCAAAATACACCCCAGATCTGGAAGGTGAACGTGTGGGAAGAGAAAAACTGTTTATTTTCAGATATATTGTGCAGCTACCACAAGGTTTCTGTTTGAGAGGAAATCACTGAGTGCTGTGAGACACAATACAGCTAAGTTATTTGGGCACAATCTGATTGAGTGGAAGGAAGAAAAAACCCAAACAACAAACCAAAACACGTATTTTGGAGAAGAACTGCAGCAGGCAGAGCACTCTGTGACAGCCTGTTCCCATCTGCAGCTACAGGTCAGCCTGGCCACAGGCTCCCAGCCCCCTCCACCCAGTGCTGAGGTCAAAGACTGATGATCCTGACGTCTATCTGGTAATCTAGCTAATCACAGGGGCTGCTCCCACCACTGCTCCCCAGGCAGCTCCTGCTGCTCTCCCACCACCAGCACTGCTTCCTGTAAGCAGGAAGCAGAGACACAGGAGGGGAATCAGCTTGTTAAAGGGCAGAGAATGGCAGGACAAGGGGGGTGGATTAAGCTAAAGGAAGGAAGGGTTAAATTAGATATTAGGGGGAAGATCTTTCCAGAGAGAGTGGTGAGGGGCTGGAAGGGGCTGTCCAGAGAGGGGGTGGATGCCCCATCCCTGGGGGTGTTCAAGGCCAGGTTGGATTGGGTCCTGGGCAACCTTGTGTAGCTCCAGGCCTGGAGGTTGGTGTCCCTGCCTGTGGCAGGGGGTTGGAGCTCTGTGACCCTTGGGGTCCCTCCCAGCCCAGACCAGGTTGTGTTCTGTGATCCCTCGCAGCCTCCCGGGGACACGTCACTCAGCCCTGGGCAGCATCCAGCCCTGTCACTGTCACTGCCAGGGATCTGTGGGACTCACCTAAAGTCAGAGGGAGGAACCCCCAAGTGATCTAGTTAAGCTTTTACATTCTAATTTAGCTCTTCCAAAGGTGCTGCTTCAAACTCTGTCTCTGGGGGCATTTAAAGGTATGTGGCTTTATTGAGGCATCACAAACTTCCTTTCCTATCAATCCAACATGCCTCTGATGCTCAGATGCTGTGGATCACAGGTCTGTGTTCTCCTTAACAAAATCTCCACATATATCAGGGCCAGTTTGTTGAATAAACCTGAATTCAACCTGATCCAGGCAATGTCTGTCTGTCAGTCTGTCTGTCTGCAAGCTGCCTGTCAAGAATAAAGACAGGCATAGGAATGAAGTTCCAGAGTGCTGCAATCCTTAATCACCCCAACTGGAACAGTGCAGGTACCTGCAGTTGGGCATAATTGGGTGTTGGCATTTATTTTTCCAAATAAGTGAAAATTATGGGATATGTGGGCATTGTCAGAAGAGCAGAGGACAAGGTGGTAATGGGAATTCCCCTGGAAAGCTTGTTATTTAAGTGAACAGAAAAGTATTATTACTAGGAATGCAACCTTTGGCTTTTCAAATATGAAACAGGCAATAAAAGTGCAAGTTACTTCAGTTTCAGAGTATTTCAGAAACTGAAGTAACTTGCACTGTCTATCCTACTGTTTTTACAAGTGGCTGTAATTCACAGTACTGAAAGCTGCTCTGTTTTTATAAAAAAGTGTTGTATTCAGCAGCAACAAGCCATCTGCTGAGGATTCTAACCCAGGAGGATGCCCTGAAGAGGTTTCTCTCAGAAGGCTCCAAAGAAAGGTAATCCCCTGGATTAAACAGTAGAGTTTTTAACCATCTGTGTCCCAGAATATCCCACATCAGTCAGAAAACATCACTGCTTTCAGCACAACCAGGTCAACAGAATTGGTATCACCTTGCAGAAAAGACTTGGATTAAACCTGACAGGTTCTACAGGAGCCTTTAACTTCAAATATACAGACAGTAAACTGAACCTTAGAAAGACTAATGTTCTTCTGAGCTTCCCAAAAGAATCCTATCAAGGTTTATGAGACTGGTGATACTTTAGTTTCTGCCAGGTCTGCTGACCCTCTTATAAATTGCATGTAACTCATTTAAATGGCAAACTATTCTTACAGCCAGGAAAAGTGAATAGCTCTCTGCCAGCCTAGGGAATTAAATACTGAGCACCACAGAAAGGTGACAACAGAGCAGGCAGCCAGAAGCAGGGAGGGAGGACTAAAACTTCATCTGGCCCTGCCACAAGCTGCTGCAAAGATTTAACTGGAAGGGAGTAACGAGGTGGGATCGAGTTTTCCAAGAAAACGTGCTTAGCTGCATGGCAGGACAAGGATGGAGGTTATGCCACTGCTCACACAGGGAACAGATGCTTGTAGCAGCACTGAAAAGCAGCAGTCACATCCCTGCTAGAAAGAGCTGCCTTGTAGGGCTCCTTCAATGGAGAGTATCAATGAGATCTCAGTGTTGTTAGCACCCAGAGGAGCCTCACAGCAGCACTTCTCATTTCACTTCAAGGCTGAACCATTAAGCATTTATTCATTAACAAATCTATGGAAACTGTCAAGTACCAAGTTGCTTGAAAGACCAGCTATCCAATTTATTCTGAGTATTTTCCCATGTAAGCAAGACAAAAGCAGAGCCACTCACTGGGTGTCTTCACTGGAGGAAAGGCTGCCTTCTGGAGGAGTCGTGGCTCTTCAGCCCCACTCGTAACAATCAGAAGCAGCAGAGGAAACCAAATGTTAACCTTAAAAATAATACCCCAATACACTGGGGTATAACCTTCACCAGAATTTCAGTCTCCTTAACATCTGATAGTCATAAGCCTAAGTGTGATGGTTCAGCCCCATATGCCACTCAACTCACTCCCAGAGCCTCACTGACAAAACTACTGTGCTGGGCTGGAGGAGAGGAGGCAGGCTGCTGTCCTAGCACAGCCCAACACCATCGAGACACCAGCCCCTCAAGTGTCTTTAATGCAAACTCTCTGTAAGGCTGCCAAGCCTCTGCAACTGCAGTTCAAGAGCATATTGGCAGATGACTAACGAGCACAGCCTAAAAATGAAGTTTTACCAGCTCTTACAGAAGTTATGTCTGCTTGATGTTTTATTACACAGCTTCTCCAGGAAGCACTAGAGTATTTTAGGGAACGTTTGTAGTCTATAAATCATTTCTGGTTACTCAGTGGTAAAATATAATGTTGGTTAAATTTAAGTTTACTAACTTTTCAGGGATTTCCAGTGCAGGAGACTAGCTACAGGTGTTAATCTTAAACTAAATTATTCTAGCTCACCCAGTATTTACTAGTGAAAGGCTAAATAAAATAAACAAGCCAGAAAACACTTCAGTAAATATTGATTTATCACAAAAAACAAATAGCACCACTGGCCTCAGCATCCTGTCCATCTGGCTCCAATCCATTCAGAATCACTCTCACAATCTGGTATCTTTCCAGGGTGAAAAAAAAAATCCTCATACTTAAAGGGGAGGAGAGGAACACACAGAGGATTGTGTTATCAAGAAAAGGATGAGGTGTTATAACCTTGGCTTCATGAGCTATTACAAGATTTCTGTGAGAAACTGAACTTTTTTTCCTCAGCATTATTTTGCATTTAAGTGAGGGTTGCTGGGGTTTTTTTAAACTACAAGAAATCAATAAAATAAAGTACTTACCTGGTATCTAGTTTGAATATTCTCTGGGAAGTGGTACCAGCCTCCACACACCACTCAAACTCAATCTCCTAAAGACAAAAGCAAATCAATTGTTCACCAACTTGCATGTTGAGGGCTAATGGCAAAGTTATCATCCCATCACTTTATTATAACCACCTTCATTAATATGCTAAAGGTAAGATAGAAGTGAAATACTAGAGTGTGACCTGCTACCTTTAAATAGAACTTTCACTGGAAGCAGGTAGGTGCTGATCCCCCAGGAGCACAGAGGCATCCGGATGCGATGCACAGGCACACACCTTCCTCCAGCACAGCCAGCTGGCATCACAGAACACATTTTACAGCCTGCACTGAAGTATTTTCATTACACTTTCACTCAGACACCACCTTGATGGGAAAGTCCAGAATAAAACACAAGTGCTTTTACTGTCCAAACCAATTTATCCTACAGTAAATCTCCACAATGTCAATGCCTGTCTTTAGAACTGATCAGCTGCCAAAGTCAGTTACAAATATTTTCAAGGGTAGAGTCAAAGGCTCTATGCTTCTATCTGTAGCTTCAGCCTCTTTTCCCAAACCTTTAAACACATGAAAAACACCACACTTATCTAAAATAAAGACACCAGTCGCACAGAAACTCCAATAACCGTTATCTGTTTAAGACTTGGGACTTTTTCAACCTAGGCATTTGTGAAATATCTGCATTTAGACCAAGAGAAGTATGTTTTTCAAGCCTTGATAATCTGTGATGCTGTTAGAGCCTGCTAAAGCAGCTTAGCTAACGCAGCAGACTGCCAGCCCCGGCACACGAGATGCGGGCACACTGCCTGCTCTGCCACCCTGCCAGGCACAACGACCCATGGCAGAGGAAGACTCAGAGGTTTAGGGGTGGTCAGATCCCACAGGACCTCAGGACAAACATAACATTTAAAAAAAATGTCAAGAGAAATCCAGTATAGTCTGTGCAGCAGCTCCCTGCACAGGTTATTCACAGCACTGGCACCGAGATGGAGGTGGGAAGCGTGTGGAGCAGCTGAATGTCACTGGTCTGTTTCTACTGCTGCTCTACCTGGCATCAAAATCGGTCCATGTGCTTGAACTGCACCATCAGCACATTCTGCTAGGACAAACCGCCATCCAGACACCCACAGCTTGATCCTATTCACATTCCCTCCTCTTGAAGCAGATTACTGAAAGAAGAAACAAATCTCACTTGAGTGTAACAGAACCTGAGGTGAGCCAGCAACACAAACCCCTTCCTTCAGGGGCCCAGCAAAGTCAGGCAGGTTGCTGCAGAGCACAGACCATGGGAAAAGAAGAAAGTGAATGGACAAGAAGAGCCCAGGAAATGCTGGATGATGCTACGGAAAAACTTAAGGGGAAAAAACACTGCAAGGGATTAAAATATCTTCCCAATTAAGCAGGTACAGGATGCATCTAATTCAAGTCATTAATCACAGAGTCACTTATGTGTCACATTACTGAACAATAAACTTCATGCAAGTGGGACTTCAGAGCAGGTTTTACCTGCCAAGTCATGGCTTAATCACCATCTAAAACCTTTTCAACAGTTTCCAAAGTACAAGCTCTGAAGGTGCTTGAGAAATAACCTCCCTGTTCAATTAAAAAGGATGCCTTCCACCAACATCAAGGTTTTGGAGTGGCAAACAGGTGATGGGAGCACAACTGGTAAGCTGTAGACATTACTGACCACAGAATTTGCTTTATGCAATGTTTAAGAAGCTTCTTGATCTCAGCAGCATATGAAAAACCAAGTAAATAATCAGCTTAATGTCAGTGGATCCGTTCAGTTCATTTGATAAGATACCAACAAGGACTTTACCTGGGAAAATGGAAGGCAAGGAGTGCACAAGCTCCAGGCAGAATTTAAACTTTCCCACTCAGAGTGTGTGCAATATTAAAGGGACCACCTCTCAGATGCAGGTGGCCTTATTTGTGTACCTCCACAAGCACTGGGTTCCCTGCCCACCTCTTCCTTCACTACAAAGTAATCAACAAGAGGAACATTTTCAGAGTGAACTCTGGAAAGCTGTGGGTGGCTAACGGGGTTCCCAACCAGAATAACAGCCCAGGAGTGTAGAACAGGCTTAGTCAGACAGACAAATCCACCAGTTTTGCCTCTGGTCACTGTAAATCTTTTCCTTCAATCTCTAGCTAGGAGACACACAGTAATTTGTCTATTTATTTCCCTAAATAAGCTCTGCCTTCATAGCTCGATGAAGACCATCTTTAAATATTCCACTGATTCTGTTTCAGGCAGCAACCTAAGCTTCAGAAATGATGACAAACTGAAAACCAGCTACAGTGTGCTCAGTTTACAGACGTACACAGCTGGAAACCTGTAAATGAAACAGCAGATGCAAAGTCCAATGTACTTTAGAGACTGGATTATACTTGTTTGCCTTTGACAAAAGCAGCTATCCTGCTCAAGTCTGTGTTTAGCATAAAATGAAGTAAATGAAAACACACCAATGTGTAGATAGAAGCTTTAAGTAGTTCAAATACAAGATTCCATCCCAGGTCTTGCCAAAACTCCACCAGAAAACTCTTAGTTTTTTCTAGCACCCAAAACAAGTAGCCACATACACACCTCAGAAAAGGGGCATGTTTTTATCTTTACATGGATGCAAGCAGGAAGGTTTTCTTCAGTGTCTCAGCTGTGCCAATAGTTTCATCAACAACAGAAACACACACACAGAAACACAGAATTGTAGGGATTGGAAGGGACCTCCAGAGCTCAATGAGTCCAACCCCCTGCCAACGCAGGGTCCCTAGGACAGGGCACACAGGTCAGTGTCCAGACGGGGCTGGAATCTCTCCAGAAAAGGAGACTCCACACACCCTGGGCAGCCTGTCCCAGGGCTTCCTCACCCTCACTGGGAAGAAGTTTTTCCCCTTATTGGGGTGGAACTCCCTGTGCTCCAACTTGAGGAAGGGACCCCAAGGATCACAGAGCTCCAACCCCCTGCCACAGGCAGGGACACCAACCTCCAGGCCTGGAGCTACACAAGGTTGCCCAGGGCCCCAGCCAACCTGGACCTGAACACCCCCAGGGACGGGGCACCCACCCCCTCTCTGGGCAGCCTGTTCCAGCACCTCTCTGGGCTTTGGCTCACTCGGTCTCTGTTGCAAGCAGCACTTCTAATTTAGTGACTCAGGAGTGGTTTGATCTACCCACCCAATCTCATTATTCAGCAGGCCAGATCTACTGACCCAGAGCTCTACATAATACCCTGCTTGTAATTACTTGTCAATATCCCCCCTCCTTATTACATGATACACAACATGCAAAACAAAAGGAGAGCAAATGAAAGGAGAGATGCTGGAAAAGAAGTGTTTAAAATCGAGATTCTTTTAAAAAAAAGGGAGGGGGGAATAAGCAATTGTTTAAGGGGCAGAGAATTCAGATCTAAGCAAGGTTAAAGAACACTGAAGATAACAAAAGCAATCAGTGCTACACAAATGCAAAGTAAACTGAGCAACACAGCATCCCTGGTAAGCTTTGTAACACAAATGAAGAGCAGGTTTAGGAAGTTTGCCTGTTCTTTCAATCACCTCACTCCCAGCTCTTCTAGCCTCAGTCCTCCTGCAAATTTGAATCCAATTCATCTAATATTCATTTTTTTCCATGTACTGTGACCATAAATAGTGCTTCTCTAATCAAGAGATACCAACTACCTTTTCCATGGAAAGCTGAGGCACGTTCTCAGACCTATTCTTTTTGACAGCAAACATATCTGTTCCCTCTGTCTGCCCCAACCTCCTCTGACAGATGCAGGAGGACCAACAGATGCAGAGATGTATTGAACAGATCTATTAACAGAAACATCATCACCCCGTTCTGTAGGTTCTTAACAAAGTACTCTTAGGACACCTTCCTTCATAACCCATCTCCTTCATGGATGTGAGCTATATCATCAAGTATTTAAAGAACTGATGCTGCAATTAAGGCAAACGAAATTAAAAGAAGTAAATAATCAACAAAACCTCCCACGTCTTTCTTGTCTCATCCTCACTTCCTCACACCACTTGCAGAATGAGTGAGCAGTGGAAAGTGATGTGAAAAGGCTGAAGGCAAAGCCAACTGGCTAAAGTGCACTCAGAAGTGCTATTCTGAAGTACTCTTCCCAAACACTCCTCTAGCTGTCTTGAAACAGCAATTTTTAAGCTATTAATTGAAGCACTAACATCTACTATTTCATTAAGGGACCCAAGAGTGAGGGCTTTGGTGTTGCTTATATTTTTATATCACAGCTTTTAGCTCAATTTTGCTACTCAGTTCGCAGCCTTTCACTGAAGGTCCTGTTGATAACTCTCCAGTCCATAAAAACATTGTTTTGACATGTAAATCCTGATGCAGAGCTAACCCTGTGTCCAGAGAATTAGTTTCAAATGCATACATCTTTGTCCCACAAAAACCCTACCATCTTACTATGGCCAAAGTCATTTGCCTTTGGAACAGAAGATACAGCAAGCCTGTGACACTAAAATCTTCATGGAATTCTCTTAAATATCAGTTAAAAAAAAGAAAAACAAAACAAAACCCTCTACACACAGAGCTTTTAAATAAATGAACCCTGGGAAAACACAGCTTCTCCTCTAGACTTAAGTCTAAATTGATGCCACATCCGTCATTATCAACTGAGAGAGATGTTACCCTGAAACTTGTGACAAACTTCTCTAGTGACAGAAGCACTGGTTCTCTAATGAGCTTAGCAGATTAAAATTTAGTCATTTAAGTCTGATTGCCCAACCTGTTATAAAATACTTGTGACCTTGCACTCTATACAAGAGGAAGATTCAAACCTCCTAAAGAAGATCTTACGTATTGGAGGGGGAGAACCCCCCTGAACTATTAGATTCACATTTTCTATCCTCAACCAGAACATTCACTACTTTGAGTGGAGATACTGATGCCACTTATTTCTTCTGGCAAATTATCTTAAACTTCCCCAACAGCTTCTACACAGACATTCAGCTCCATTTGTGCTTGGTGAGCTGAATAAATGGCATCAAAACCAAAACCCATCCTGCTGATGACTCCAGCAATGTAGTCATCAAAGCATTAAACCTGTGAAACACAGGAGAAGTCTTGGCACAGAAAGGTTTACCCCACTTAAAAATGGGATGTATACTACCATGTCATCCCTCTAGGTGAGGCAAGCAAAGGCTATCTTACTTTTAAACAGTAATTAAAGAAAAAGCAGTGACAAAATGGTCAGCAACTGGATCAATTGCTAAAACACGATCACTGACCTCTGGGCAGCCTGCTCCAGACACTGCCAGCTCTGGGCAGGCTGGGCTAGGATCTCTCTGGCATGAAACAGCAGCTGCACAACAGACACACAGGAAAGGAAAACCAACTTTATCAACAAGTGGAGGAGATAACCCCAGTCTGAGAGGCACCTTTTCACAGCACAGGCAGTTTCTGCCTCCTCCAAAAGAAGGAACAGAGTGAGGTTACAGAGGACAGCTAGAAAAGCCAGAAAGCAGAAAGTTCCCATCTTCTTTTGCTAGCAACTGTGGAGGCAGATGAGAAGGTGAATAAGGGGTTTTCCCCCTTCACCAATTAAATAATGTACCAACATGGCTTTACAGTTTGCACAACATGGACTAAAGTTATTCCACAAGTAATTTATTACTGAAATTGCTCTGTTGACAAATAAACACTCTTGGCAGGTTTCAAACAGCCTTTGTTAATGACTCTGACATGAATAGTTTATTTTAATGGGGAAAAAAGCAAAAACTGGCCACCAGGTTGTACCAACAGCAGAAGGCAATTTATGTGACCTAAAATGAGCAGGTCTGGTGCTCTACCTCTGTTTTCAGGTTATTAATTGCTGCCATCAGTTCTCCTTAATAGTTATCTCTTCCCCCACCAAACACACCAATCTTCCACTTAGAGCCACGAATAAAGAAACCAAAACAAGCAGAAGAGCAGAATTTACTAGAGCCAAGTGACCAGAAGCAGCCACCCCAGTCACGTAGCTGCCTTCATACCACCCCAGGAATCCCAGTGATTTCCTCTGTCACATCAGAGTCCTGCTTTCCATTTCACAGGGCAATTAGGTTTTAGTTAAGTAGTGACTTCAGTTTTAGTAATTTAGGTTTAGATACATAATTATTTCAGCAGCATCTGCTCAGTTAAGTTGTGAAGATTTCAGTTCCAAAGAATGTTGGTTTTTCTTTTGCAAAGTTTAAAAACGAAGCCTGAAAGTCCTTCCTCCTCCTAATTGCTCAACTGCATTTCCCCAGTTTTTGTGGATTGTGGGAGGAGACTTCAGGGATTCGTTATTTCACTTCCTCACAGAAAGTTGCCTGAGAATATTTGAATTTCCTCATGTGAAAACCCCAAAACTCATCTCTTCTAACATCCATTCAAAGGCTTCTTTATTAGATGATAGAGAAACAAAGGCAAGCCCAGCACAACAGATGTGTTTTCTTTACAGGTAAGACAAATACTCTGACAAGTGTTAAAGAGAGATTAAACCCAAACCACCACTCCCCCTTTCCAAACTGCACCCAACACCACAAGCTCCAGTCAGAAAAGCCAGCAGAGCACCCAAGGATGAGATCTCTACTGGTGATTAACCGCTGTGCCCAGCAAGGACATCCACACACCAACAAAGGTGTGCTTTAACAACGACCCGTTCCCTTCAAGAGGTACAGGCTGACATAACTTTGAGGCAGCTCTGGCAATCTGCAGGCAGAGCTGAAGGTTAAGGCACTCCAAGACACGACAAGAGCTCAGGAATCCAGGTCAGCAGAGGTACAGCACCTTTGGTGACAGGACCCTAGCATAAAAGCATCAATTGACACCATAGAATCCCAGACTGGGCTGGGTTGCCCAGGGCCCCATCCAACCTGGCCTTGGACACCCTCAGGGATGGGGCACCCACCCCCTCTCTGGGCAGCCTGTTCCAGCCCCTCACCACTCTCTCTGCAAAGAACTTCCCCCTAATATCCAATTTAACCCTTCCTTCCTTCAGCTTTAATCCATTCCCCCTTGTCCTGCCAGTCTCTGCCCTTCAACAAGCTGATTCCCTCCTGTTCCTCTGCTCCCTTCAGGGACTGGAAGGCTGCAGTGAGTTCCCCCCACAGCCTTCTCTTCTCCAGGCTGAACCAGCCCAGCTCCCTCAGCCTCTCTCCGTAGGGCAGCTGCTCCAGCCCTCTGAGCATCTCTGTGGCTCCTCTGACCCCTCTCCAACAGCCCCACATCTTTCCTGTACTGTGGGCCCCATCCCCATTAGTCACTCGTCACAAAGACAATGTGAAGTCGCTCCCACAGTCCTGCAGCTGAGGAAAACGTGGCAGGATGGAGCAATCCACCTCATGAACAACATTTAAAGTCACCCCAATAACATGCTTGGAATTGCACGTTCTTTGCCACCCCAGCACGAGGAGCTGGGAGCAAGCTGCAATCCTGACCCAAGTACTGCCTGCCACCCAGCTGCACTATCCAGCCAAGCCTCAAAAACACCTCACAGCCACCCCAAAAACCCCAAATGAAAAAAAACCCAAAGACACAACAAAACATCACCAGGAACAAGAGGTCCCCTGATCCCAAACAGGGTACAGGCTGTAAGATAAAAACCCTCTGAACACTGTGTGTGTGTGTGGGGGGAAATACAAACCCAAGCAGAAGGTAAACATCACTTGGCTGGAAATATCCAAACAAATCACAAGTTTGGGTTAAAACCTGTTTTAATTTAAAACATTTTCTTAAGGGAAATAAAATCTTTGGTATTTCTAACTATACAGCATGGCTTCACCAACAAAAAGATGTATCCTATACTACTCCTACAGAAGCCACACTGCTGTTTATTTCCACTGTTGTCTCACCCTGCACATATTCAATCTGCAAACTGTGTGCTGAAGCACATCCTCAGTTCCACCACTCAGTCTGGCAACAGTATTTCAGGGCTGCTTAAAAAAAGCCAGCCCGTAATTTAGAAATAATAAACCAACTGAGAATGGTACTTGTCCTACTATTTCCCCACTAATTCCCTAGTGATTAACAAGAAAACACCCAGCTTGAATTTCAGACTGCAGGGTTAGGTTGCAAACCTGGCACTTTAGAACCTGTTTTTTCCTTGACTTTAATTATACCTGAGTTTTCTAACATGGTAATTGGGATAACAAATGAACACCTAAACAAATACAGATTTTATAAACCAGGTTTTCAGGCTGGAATTGCACTAAAGAGGACATAGAGCACAAATTACACTGATGCATCATGTAATCAGTGCCCTTCTCAAAGCACAGCCCTTTTAGTTTCAGTCTCAAGTATAGAATTATCACATTTAGTCTTCTTTTCCCTCCTAAAGTAATACCTGAGAACAAAGCCAGAAAACTCTACAGGTTTTGTGACTGTGATGCTTTTGTTCCTCCCTCTTTTATTCCCCCACTAACACCAGAGCATGAGGGATGTCTTCAGTCTGCCTGCGCACGCAATGCGATGTTAAACCAGTGTTATCCTCATATACATTCCCCAAACCAAGGGTACATCTTCCCAAAGATCCTTAAAAGGAACATAATTAGTTGAAAAATACCACCTCACCTCATTTAGGGTTATTTTTAAAAAAAACTTAGAGATCTACATATTCAAACAGCCTCAAACCAGCAAGGAAGGAAGAGCGAGAGTCATCACCGAAAGATAATCTTTCACAGGCAAAAGGGACTAACTGGGCGTCAGCAGAACAAGTCACTGGAGGAAACGTGGGGTTAAGATAAGATGCAGGAAACCAGGGTAAGGAATTGCAACAGACATCGTAGCACAATGTCACTGGGTTCTCATCATCCAAGGTTTTTCATCCAAACTTCCATCCCATTTCTGGACCAGTAATAAAAATGAAGTCATGTTGAGTGTTGCCTCTGTTACCCAAAGCATTCAGCAAGATACTGGGTATCAGCCAACCTGGAGCTATATGGGAGTAACTGCAGTCCCTGATGGCCCTGAGCTAGAGCAGAACTTGTAAGAAAAGAAGGAAAGCACTGCTTCAATTCCCTGTGCAGGCAGCAGATGACTTCACAAGGCTCCCGTAATGCCCTCTGCAAAAGCACACGAACACTCATTAACTGCATTGCCCTTCTACTCCCTGGAATCGCAGCATCACGTGCCTCCCAGAGACACACTGCCAGGCTCCAGCATCCAAACAAGACCTTAACACATCCTATTTTGTCTGCTGATCCTCCTTCCCGTACTTTTAAACACCAGAAGCAGAAGTGCCAACTTTCATGTTGACATCACGACTGCAGAGGAGAAAAATTAAGAGGTTTCTCATCATCTTTAATGCCTTACTCATCATTTCATGGGTGTATCTCAGTTGGTACAACCTTGTCTTAACAGAATGAACCTCCTGAACAGGGTATCTTGATTACTGCTGACATCATTGCTGGTTAACTGCCCCCAGAAATGGCTGGAGTTAGGCTCCCCAGCCCCACTCCTCTCTATGAGGAGCTTTAAACCCAGTTCTCTTTTTGTGTCCACAAGTCTTCCTGCCACAAGAGGCTGATTCCTAAGGAAAATGCTTTAAGGACTGACCCAGTGTAGGCAGAAGCCCACGATACCCACCCAGGCTGGAACTGTGACACAACATGACAAACTATTTCTGAGCAGATACAAAATCCCTGAGACATTCCCACAGTGGTACCAGCAAATCCCCTGAAGACACCAAAATACCTAATGACAGATGGAAGGGAAAAGGAGATTTCTCATTCAAAATCCAGCCAAAAACTTACAACTTAAAGGGAAAAAGCAAACAGAAAAACAGTGCAAGTTCTAACTGTGCAACCCTAATGACACCTGTAAAGGCTGGGCTTTTCCCATCCACACTGCAGAACAGCACTGACACACAAGTTCTGTGTATTCCCTTTCTCTAGAGACTGCCCTGTAAAACCCACCAGTGTTCCAGCACTGCCACCTTATGCAACTTCAGGAAGACAGGGAGGAAACCAAACACGGGTTGTAGGGTCCCATGTAACGAACAAAGCGCAGGATGGTGTAAGTCAGCGTTCAAGAGGAAGATGTAGAACTGCTGGAGAGGGGTCAGAGGAGCCATGAAGATGCTCAGAGGGCTGGAGCAGCTCCCCTATGGAGAAAGGCTGAGGGAGCTGGGCTGGTTCAGCCTGGAGAAGAGAAGGCTGTGGGGGGACCTCGTTGCAGCCTCCCAGTCCCTGAAGGGAGCAGAGAAACAGGAGGGGAATCAGCTTTTTAAAGGGGTAAATAATGGCAGGACAATCTTGCTTAATTCAAATTACTTCAATTATGGGAGCACTGGGAAAGAAACTTTTTCGTTTTAAAAAGTAATAGCACAACACTTTGCTTTGGTGCTGAGAACCACATTCTACATCCCTCTGTGTTTGGCCATGACCCACCTGTCTCATGGCACAGGTAGCCACACGGCTACTTCCTAGAGTGTGGGGACTGGCCACCCCAGCCCTCCGTGCCATCTGCTTACAAGCTGGGGTCCACCTCAGGGAAAGCAAGTGCCTCACCACACTGCACCCACCTGCTCCCTGAAAACCTCTCATCCTCAGACTTGTGGCAAGTGGGAGATGTCTGAGCAAAGGAGGGAAATATGGTGATTCCCACAAGCCAGTTGTGTGACTTTACTTCCAACTGCAGCAGAGAGGATTTGCAGAACTACCTCCCCTTCTCAAACTGTGGCCACTTCCCCAGAGAGGATACTCTGACAACTGAAATCATAAAAATCAAAGAGTCATAACTTCTTATATTTAACCTACAACACAATTTCTTAAGCAATCCAGTTGGGCTTCCATTAGTTTTCACTACCAAAAGGCTTAAACACAGGTGACCTGTCCTAGGGAGCTGCTTTGGCAGGGGCTTGGACTCGATGATCTCTGGAGGTCCCTTCCAAACCCTGTGATTCTGTGGAAAAAAAGCCCTTGCTGGTGTTTGCAAAGAGAAGAAATATGAGAATTAAGATTATCACTGCTGACAAGTCCCCTAGGAGCATGGCCTGCAAATCAGGCCTTAAGCCTCAAGATCAGCATCCATCCTGGTCGGTCCCAAAGTCGTATTCCAGTACCACCCAATTTATTCCCAATTACAAAGATCCAGGGAACACTGCTGACCCAATGGATGCTTCACATGGCACGATGAGTAAAGCCTGTCTGCATCACAGCTGAATTCCAACCCCTGCTCTGAGGATCCGCTGCCAAACGAGTCTCTGGCAGGCTCCAACCATCCCAGGGAACCTCACAACTGGGGCCAGGCTGTGCCACATCAGCAACAAACCCAGCTGCACAACAGGGGACATGGAGCTGACCAGGGGGGAGGACTGTGTGGCATTGAGGACGGACCAGAAAGTGTTTATATTTCATGGGAATAATCAACACAGATACCAGGTCTACGCTAGGAGACAAAACATGCTGGGAAGCCGTTACTTTTCTCAAGACTCCCTGATAAAAGATGGTTAAATATAGCACACAGCTCCCCTGCAAAGCTGGGAAATCTCTACTTTGGTTCCACCAGCACTTTGAACCTTCAGCCTGCAGTTTATCAACACAATACATGAAAAAATTAGGGAGAAAACGACCACGTGGCAGCATCTCCCCTTTAATTTTAATGCTGTGGACAATCACCGAGATGAAACGAAGGAGGGAGGGGAAGCAGCGTTTATTTATGCTTATAAATAGCTGTTTGACTGAAAATCTCCCCTCTGAGCTCAGGGTTATCCACAAAGCAGATGCTGCATGGCCAGCATCATGACAAATTTATCCAAAACCCTTAGAGCACCGTGAGAAAACCCCAGGAAGCTGCTCAACAAAAACAAACTACTTCTCATCCTACATTAAAGCAAATTTCTCTTTGACTCCAGCTTTTGCTTCCCCTCCCCAGCTCACAGTGTACTCGAATCGCTCAAGCTAATTCATTAACACAAGTGAATTTGGCATCTATTTCTCAGGACCTCTTTAATCAGATTAGGACTCTCCCATTTTCTACCCAAAGCAAGCAGAAATGTCAACACTGATCCTAAAGCAGCCCGAAACCAAGAGGCACCTTAGGACCTGATAAACACCTCTCCTGAAACCGCTGTCAGGAGAATAAACTCCAGAGGTTACTGCTGCTGTTCAAGGCTTCAGGCAGGTAGGATCCTAACGCACCTCAAAAGGAGCCCCTTGCAGCCAGGCTCCTGGCAGCTGAATTCACCCAGTGCCCCGGGTGAAACACCCCCAGTCAGCCACTGGGTGAGCGTGGCCTGCAAGTTTTTGCTTCCACAGCAGCAAACTAATAGGGCATCTAACCACAGGCACAGCCTTTCCTTCAGATAAAACCAGCACGGGGACACAGACATCACTCAGGAGAATTCTATTATTTCACAAGGCTGGAAGGTGACGTACCAAATTCATGCCATTTTTAATTTATTTTAAGCTTTACCACACAAGAGAGAGAAGTAAGGCACACACAGCTCTACAGCAGGGGAAAATTAACCCCCCTGGTAAAGACAAACCTAAAAAAGGAAGGTAGAAAGGTTTGGCTTTCCTCTCTGTGTCACACAGACAGCTTTCACCTTGCTCTCCAAGGCAGAGATGCCTCCGTTGGTGCAATACACTCAGGTAATAAAGCCAACGGTGCTGCTGTCGCTATGGTGCAACAGCCAGGTACTGATAAAGCGTGAGGGCAGGAGGTGTTATCAGGGAATTCGCTGCCTCTGCTCCATCCCCTTGCATTCTGTACCACTGGATTTACCTGACTGGAATTCTTAATTCAGGAACCAGGAGACGCTGCACAAATAAACCAGGATTATGCTGCCTTGGCAAGTTGTTCATTAGAGCAGCCGGGTTTCCTTCCCCGTGCTCACACGTCATCCGTCAGGCACATCACCAGCTGAGCAGTTCCTGGGCTTTCTTTTCTCTCTCTTTTTATTTTTTTTTTTTTTATAAATCGAGCAGAAGAGCGTAAGGAAAAGGGGAAGCAGAAATCACCCAGCTCCCTCCAGCCAGGAGCCAGCCATGAGAAGCCAGCCATGGTGAATCACGGCTCACCCACCAGGCAAATGACTTTCATTGAGAATTCACCTTTCCCAGGCCTTTTGTCTGGGGCTTTTCCCTCATTCCCCCCACCCCCCCCACCGGTTCCCAGGCCCCTGACCCGCCCCGCAGGAAGGCGCCTAAGGGAGGGAGGGGGTTAGGGGAAGGAGGCCAGCAGGGATTTCCAACCCCCCCCACCCCAGGGCAGGAGGTTCCCGGGGAGGGCGGACACGGCCCCCATCCCCAGCCAGGCAGAGCCCCCCACACCGGGCAGGGCACCCCCCGGCCAGGCAGGGCCCGCCCTGAGCCGCCCACAGCCCCCCGGGGGCAGGAGGGCAGCGGGCAGACGCAGGCAGAGCATCCCGCCTCCCCCGGGGCACGCCTCGCCCCTCTCCCTCTGCCCCCATCCCCCTCCCTCCCGCCGCCCCCGCACCCCCGTTCCCTCACCATCCCCCCCCACCCCTCCCCCGGCCGCACCAGCTCCATCTTGGCCTCCGCCCGCGGGCCGGGCCCGGAGAGGCCCTTCCCCGCCGCCGCGCTCACCTGCAGCCCCGCGGGCTGACGCGGGGGCCGGGCAGCCCCGGGCGGTGGGGGGGGGGCGGCCCCCACGGTGCGGGCGGCTCCTTCCCGGCCTGGAGCGGCTCCCCCGGTGGCAGCGGCTCCACCTCAAGCGCCGCCGCCAGACACCGAGCGGGACCCGGCGACGCCGACGGCGGGCGGAGGAGGGGCCGGCGCAGCGCGCACCGCGCCTGCGCACGGCCGGCACGCAGCGCGCAGCCCCCACCCCGGGCGCGGGCACGAGCCCGCAGTGTGCGCGGGTGCGCGGCGGGGGGACGGGGAAGGGGCGGGGAAAAGAGTGGGCAGAGCATGAGGTAAAACGAAACTTCCCTGACCGGGAATCGAACCCGGGCCGCGGCGGTGAGAGCGCCGAATCCTAACCACTAGACCACCAGGGAGCTGTGAGAGCAGCGCCTGTGTGCCCGTGCTCGGCCGCTATGGCGGGAGCTGAGTGTGAGGCGGGGCAAGGACAGGGGCAGGGACAGGGGCCAGGACAGCTCCTCCCGGCTGCAAGCGCGGGACTCCCCAGAATCCCAGACTCTCCAGAGTTGGAAAGGACCCGTCAGGATCATGGAGTTCCCCTCCCGGCCCCACACAGGCCCAGCCCAGTCAGAGCTGGCACTGAATCCATCACCCAGACGCTCTGTGACCTCAGCCCAGCTCAGGGCTGGGACCCCTTCCCTGGGCAGCCTGTGCCAGCGCCTGACCCCACTCTCAGCACAGAACCTCTTCTGATATCCAACCCAAACCTCCCCAGTCGTTTGCCCCTTTCCCAGGCGGCACCCGAGGTGCTCAGCCCCAGTGCTGGTGGCACGTTGACCCTCCGGTCTGTGAGGTTTGTGCCCCAACCATCACCACCCACACCTTGGGCCCGGCCTGCCACCTGCCCGTCCCCACCCCGGCTGCCCCCCGAGCACGGTGCCGAGCCGCCTCCTTGTAATGAACAGTCAAGTACTTGCCATTGGAAGGAAACAGGGTTTGGTTTGTTTAAACTCAAAGAGTCTCAGTGTTTTCCCCAGTTGCTCAAGCTTCCTGGCCACTCCCTGGGTGATGCTGCTGTTTCCCACTGGCAGGGTTTCACTCCGCTTCCCCCATCCAGCGTGTCCCACACGGAGTGACCCCGGTGTGGGAACGCTGCCCAGACAGCCCAGCTCGCCCCAGCTGTCCCTCCCGCTTGGCTCTGAGGGCCTTTCCCATCTCCTGCCTGAGTCACGATTTAAAGAAACGAAGGGTGAGGAGTCCTGTTTGCCAAGGGAGTCATTGCTGATAATCACACATCCTCACCTCGCTCCAGCTTCCCCCAGCTGCTGCCAAAGCCCTGTCCCCAGCCCAGCTTTGGCACTGATGCTCCAGAGCTCCTCCAAGACACGGGCTACATGCAGGGTTCCTCAGCACTGACCTTGCACGGAGTCTGCACCCAAGGAGAGATGCTGAACCCACCCCAGCACCCACATGGGAACAGCCCCAGCTGCTGACACCCACAGGGGTGCAGCGGATGCGCCCTGGGCTGGGAGCCCTGGGCCAGCACTGAGCTCCAGATGCTGTCGGCTTGGCCACACAGCCCCGGGGCTGATTTCCTGGGGGAGATGAGCGCCAGGTCCTGGCCGCTGGAGCAGTTGTGCAACCCCTCTCGTGAGCATAAATGTCACATTCTTTAAAACACACTCGCCACAGTTTGGGCTGAGGGTCAGGACGTGGTGCCAGCAGGGCCAACTGGCTCCTGCCAGCTTCTTGCAATCGGCTGCTTTTCATTCTGGTGTTTATCTGCCTGTTCCCACTTTGAGGACAGAGCAATCAGGCTTCCCCCCATCTCTGGTGCTCCAGATGAGGCCCCTGCACCTCCCACTCCTCTGCCCACACCATCCCATTTCTGGGTGTGGGTGCTCACCCTGTCCTTTGAAGTGCTGCAGGTTCCCTTTTGATGGCTCTGCTGGTTCCAGTGTCCTGCACTGGACTTTCCCAAACTCCTTTCCAAGCCAGGCGTTGACATTCCATGAACTGAGAGCAAGAGCACAGGACCCTGCACTGTCCAGCCACCCTGTGTGACCTTGTGCTTTGGGGTTTGGGAAAGCCCCAGTGATGCAGGAGCGAGGGGGTCTTTGCTTTGCTGGGATGAGGAGCACCTGCTTCACGCCCCAGAGCTGGCAGAGATGAACCACAGCAGGAGGGAGGGAGAAGCAGCAGGAGCGAGATGAGCATCCTCCCAGGAAGGCAGCAGCACTGGAAGCATCGCTGTGGGAAAAGCCTCTCAGCAGCTCCCACATCCCCAGGCAGTAACGTGTGCTCAGCATGGACCTCCTGAAACATGGGAGCAGTCAGAGGAGACCCAGCAAGTCCTCAGCAACGAGGAAAGGAAAATCATGCAGTAAAAACCAGAGGAGCAGGAAAGAGGGGATGCAGGATGCTGCTGTGATTGCTGGCTCTGGTGCTGCCTGCAAAGATCCCAGCTCTGATTTGGGATCAGAGCTTTGATTCAATGCCAGGTTGCTTCATTTAAGGGAAACAACAGCAAAAAGAGGGAGGAAAGAGAATCAACTCTGAAGAAGCTCTGGGACAAACGTTCTCCAGGCTCCAAGGCAGCAGCAGAACCACCCAGGGTCAGGGGGCTGCCCCTGAGCCCCTCTGGCCTGGTGCAGGGGATGAACAGAAGAGGAAAACTGCTCTCAAAGCCTTCTTCCCCAGTAACAACAGAGCAGGTGAGGTTCACAAAGCTGCTGGGGCTTCGTACGCTCCTGGTTGCAGGTTTTTGGGGTGAAGGAAGCCACATCCCCCTCAGCCCAGCTGCACCTTTGCACAGGACGCTGCAGGCCAGAGCCAAGCCCCAGAGGAAACGGGGGTTTGGAGCTGTGAGAGCTGCCAGGAGCACGCTTAGGAAGCGACAAAAACACCACCAGGCCTGTAACCAGGAAGGGAAGGAGTAATTAACCTTCCTTCATAACAACTAGAGATCCTGCACTGGAAGGGACTGGGGAGTCCCAGCTGCAGGGGTGCAGCGTTACCTACAGGAGTCAAAGTGAAAAACAACACCCAAACCCTCAAACCAACCCAAACCAACCCCTAACCACCAGGCAGGTGCTTCAGACCTTGTGAGCCATCCCTCCTCTGAGCACACCAAGCAGCCACCCAGCTCCGCCGGCCTCTCTCACAGCCTGTTCTCCCCTTTTATACTCAGGGGAGCAGCTCCCAGCGCCAGTGTCACTGCTCCCCCTGTGCTGTTTAAACCAGTAGTGACTGCCAGAGCTTCCCAGCAGCGGATCCCCTGAGGCACCAGGCTGTAAACCCCAGCCAGCACCACAGCTGCTGCTTTTCCCCATCAGGAATCGCTCCAGCCTGGGCCCTGCTGCCACAGTTGCTGCTGTGGCTGCAGCCCCATGCTCTGAGCTCAGGAAAACAGCGTGAAGAGGCTCAGGGCACGTCTGGCTCACCCACAGCACCGGTGTGAAGGGAGCAAGATGATGGTGCTTGGAGGCTGAGTGGGGGCTGGCAGCTTCCCCGCCCGCAGTTGAGCACAGGCCCATCCTGGGAACCAACTGGTGCTCAGCGTCTTGAGAAGGAAACACCAGAGTGTAAACGTTTAGTACATCCTTTCAGGAGAAAGCACCCAGAGAGCTGGCAGACAAACAAGCCAGAGGGATACAACAGAGTATTGCAGCTGCTTCTCACCTCAGGCTGCTGCAGGCGGTTGGGATCTGCCGGACACGTTTGTAACAGGCACCCAGGAGATGAGTTTGGTACTCTTAGAACAAGACAAGAACATTCACCCCATTTTCTCCCAAAGGAATGCTTTATTGACAAGTTTCCTCAGTCTCTATCTGTAAAGAGAAACAGTTGAACGTAGCCAAGCCCCAGCAGTCCCCGTTCCACCAGCTGTTCCTCCCAGGGAGGCCAGTTCCAGTCAAACAAGGAGCACCAGTAAATGACACTCTACACTCCACCTACTGCCTAGTACATCTGTCTGCTAGTATTTCATCCTGTGTCCCCAGGTCTGCAGAGGGAAGGGAGCAGGGGTAAGGGGAAAGAGATTAATTCTGCAGGAAAGTGTCAAAACTTGCTTCTCTAAACAAGGGTGAGAGGTGGCTCAGTCCCTCGGGGGTGATAAACCACTAAAACTACTCAGATATGTACATAAGCAAGTCTAAAGACCTGAGTAAGTCCTACTTCGCCTCTAAGGCACAGATTTGCTCACTCTAGGTATTTCTATGTGGAGGCACCTTGCCTAGAATAAGACCAGGCCTCTAGAAGGAAACTCAGTGGTGGGAAGAGCACAACAGCCAGCCCCTGGGGGAACTGGTTGAGCTCCACGACTCTCTGCCAGTTTTGTAAACCAAGAGGAGAGCTGGGGCTTTCAGCTGAAAAACCCATCCAGTCACAGTCAGATGTACCAGCTGGAGGAACCCACAGGGAGCAGAGTCCCTCCAACCTCGTGTCCATAGCGCTACTGCCAGCTTTGGCCCTTCTAATCCAGCCCTGTTGCCAGCAGCCTTCAGATATTCCTCCTCCAAGAATGAAGGCATCAACTGAGAAGGGAGAAGCAAGTTTCACACGCTCAGGAAATGGGAGTGCACCACTGAATTGAACACAAGAACTGGCTTATAAGCATGCTGCTACTACTGTATGATGCACAACTCCAGTGCTCAACATCCAGCATTAGGACCTTGACAGTCTTCTCTATAGAAAAAAATCATAACCAATAAAGCATAAAGTGATGTAAGGCTTGCAAGGCAGCTTCAGAGTCCCAGGGAGCATTTCCCTAATATGATGCCAAAGCTATTTTTTTTTCTCTTTTTTAAGCTTTATTTCTTTAAAGTTCATTGCATTTAAAAATAAAGATTTTTAGTTCCGTTAAAGCTAGAGCATTAGTGTAACAACGAGGCAGCTGCTAAGGGAAGTTTCCCTTTTGGGAGCCCAGAAAAATAAACCTGGTTTAGCCCATTTCCCAGACTACTCCCAATGAGAGGCAGAGAAATCAGTAATAGGAAAAGCCTGGGAGCTCATGAGTAGCTGCATGGCATGCCCTGACCAGAGAACACAGCCAGAAGCTGAAGCCACGATGCCCATGCTCTCAGTTTCTCCAGTAACTGCTGCTCAGGGAGATGTACCTGTCCCAAGTTACATCAGACAAGGGAAAACTCTTCTATACCAGTGGCATTTCTGAGCTACTTAAGGAAACTCCACCTTACATGCTCTCCCAAAAGGACAGCAGTGATACATTTAAATCTACAAACTTTAGTGTAAAATATTATTTGTGTACAAAACTTTGCATTCTCTTTATTGAACTTGGATCCAGCAGCAGTGTCTATGAATGGATAATGGATCGCTCCAGACTGGCTCTCAGCCCCTTCTTGGATTGGGATGGTTGTTGCTGTTGTGAAGATTTGGGAGGGAGGGGGCTTGCTCTGAGTTGTGCACAGCCGTGCAAAGCCACACCACGGGTCTAGAAGGGAGCGTTGTCTTGTGGAGGCTTGTCACCAGCTCCAGAGGGGGAGTGGAGGCTGTCAGTGCTGTTCTCCCTGCTGCCCACCACCCTGGACTGAAAGGAGAGAAGAATCACAGAGTCACAGGGGTTGGAAGGGACCCCCAGAGCTCATGGGGTCCAACCCCCTGCCAAAGCAGCTCCCCAGCTCATATTGCACAGGGCGGCGTCCAGACGGGGCTGGAATCTCTCCAGAGATGGAGACTCCACACCCCCTGGGCAGCCTGTCCCAGGGCTCCCTCACCCTCCCTGGGGAAAAGTTCTTCCTCTGCTCCAACTTGCAGCCATTGCCCCTTGTCCTGTCCCCACAGACACTGACAAGGGGCTGCCCATTTCCCCCTGCATCCCATCCTTCAGATACTGATAAACATTAATAAGGTCCCCCCTGAGTCTTCTTCTCTCCAGGCTGAACAGCCCCAGCTCCCTCAGCCTTTCCTCACAGGGGAGATGCTCCAGCCCCTTCAGCATCTCTGTTTCTCCTCTGGACTCTCTCCAGGAGATCCCTGTCTGTTTGATCCCAGGGAACCCAGAACTGGACACAACACTCCAGGTGGGGCCTGAGCAGGGCAGAGCAGAGTGGGAGGATCCCCTCCTGTGACCTGCTGCCCACATTCCTCCTGATGCCCCCCAGGATCCCATTGTCTCTCTCAGCCCCCAGACACACTGCTGGTTCATGGACAGCCTGTCATCTACCAGGAACCCCAGTTCCTTCTCCACAGAAAACAAGATAACAAGATACAAGCACAGAGAATACCAATTCCCCCTTGTCAAGGTCACCTACTGTAGCAAAGGCTTCACATATCTGAAAGGCCCTCTGCCTACTGATATACAAGGGAAAACACTGCAGAAATCCAAGTTTCTGTAAGGCTTCAGACTCAAAAGGGGCTGTTACCTTTATGGTCCCAACTCTATCTTCAAAGGACTTGAAGGTTGCAGAATTCCTTGAAGAAAGGAGAAGACAAAGTAAAAATCAAAGAAAGTTCTTATCTAAATTAAATCACACAGCATGACTGGGCTCTCTGGCCATTCCCACACAGTGACAGCAGCACCCAGAACACTTCCAGCTCCTCACAGCCTTTGGCACACATCTCTCAGGCACAGCAGACAAGAACACCACACACAAACTCTGAAGGAAAACATTTATACCCTGTGCAATCCACTCCATTGCTCAAGCTGAAGTGTTGAGGGAAACAAGTCCTACTTCTCTAGGGAATCAAGTAAGTAGGGAAGAAACCAGCTCTTAGTTTTACAAGGCTTCCAAATAAAAGCACTCTGTCTTAAATAATGGAAAGGGAAAGCTGGAAAGGGTTTAAAACAAAGGCTTCAGCCTCCCATGTTACATCCTGCAGGCAGGAAGGGCGCTGTGTCTGTACCTGTGGGCTGTTTGGTTATGACAGGAGTGATCATTTGCATCAGAAAATGCTCAGGAAAACCACAGAGCAATAAATTAATCAGAGGATTTCATGTTCCTAGCAAAGAAAATCAGGTCAATTGTTTGACAGCCTAACAAGCTGCTTCGCTGGTGAAGGATTCCAGGGGAGTGCTGGGTACTGAGTGTTCAGACCAGGCAATTACTCACAGAGCTGCTCTCCCCAGGCCAGGCTGTGGGAGCGCTGGGAGCTGCTCAGCCTCGTCTCAGTTACCTTTGTTCCAAAGAATCACTTCCTATTTGCACCCATAAAATAATCTCTGTCTATCTGGAAGGAGGACAAGAGAGGGCTTCTGTGAGCCTCATACAGCCCTGGCAGTTGTTTCTCCTGCAAGGAGAACCCTTCCTTCCTTCAGCTTCACTCCATCCCCCTTGTCCTGCCAGTCTCTGCCCTTTAACAAGCTGATTCCCCTCCTGTTCCTCTGCTCCCCTCAGGGACTGGGAGGCTGCAGTGAGGTCCCCCCACAGCCTTCTCTTCTCCAGGCTGACCCAGCCCAGCTCCCTCAGCCTCTCTCCATAGGGGAGCTGCTCCAGCCCTCTGAGCATCCCCATGGCTCCTCTGACCCCTCTCCACCAGTCCCACATCTTCCTTGTGTTGGGCCCCAGCTCTGGACACAGGACTCCAGCTGGGGAGGGCAGAGCAGAGAGGGACAATCCCCTCCCTGTCCCTGCTGCCACCCCTCTGCTGATGGAGCCCAGGACTTTGGAGCTAGCCTTTGGTGCAGTTGTGACACTGTGCTTATTCCACGAACAACCATAAAAAGAGATGGTTAAAAAACCCTCCTGAATTACTCAAACCACAGGGTGTTGTTACCCCAGACTCTGGGATGGGTGTCCTTGAGAAGGGAACCAGTTGTACAAGTCAGCACCAACCCCCCAGTGACAATAGAGTACCCCATACTCTCCCCCCAACCCACTGAGGAGCTGTATTGGCTACGTTACCTCATGGCTGGCATACTGATGGAGTGGCGGATGGAGTAGCTGCTGCTCGGAAGCGTTCAGAGTAAGGAGGGAAAGGTTAAGTGACAGTTTTAGACAGGCACCATGCAAGAGCAGCGTTCCCCTGGGTCTCAAGCACCCACTGTCCACACACAGGCTGCTGTGGACAAATGAAGCATTAAGAGCCAGCCCTCTCTTCCCTTATTTAACAGCTGCCGCCCAGAGCTGGTGTTTTCCAGGCACAGGACAGGTCAGTACTGGGGTTTAATTACCAACTGTGATACAAAAGTCGATGGTTTCTCAATCTGTGCCAAAAGTATAGGCAGGGCTTAAAGAACCAGCTCCCCCTGTGACATCTGCAAGCACCCAGCATAAAACCATCCGCTCCACCAGCGGCCTGGAAGGATATCTTACCTAAAGGAGTGGGAGAAGGGGTGAGCCCTGGGAGAAGCCACGGGCAGCAGAGAGAAAAAGGGAAGCAACAGTCAAGACACTTGTGCAGAAGCAAACACTAACTGTGGGGTAACTGAACAGGGACACGGTCACAGGATCGTGGGACAGCAACCTCAGCTACCCAGGAGGAAGCCTCTGAAAAGAAACTGCAGCAGCAAGCAGAAACACAATTGCTTCTCATTAACTCAAGCCAAGCTAAGAGGGTTTACAGAGAATAGTAACAGCACCTACAGCAACTCAGAGCCAGGGTGCTGGGGAGGGCAAGCAATGGGTGTGCAACAATCACCACCCAAAACAACTTACCTACACCCACCCATCGCTTTCATGGGCTTTTAAAACCTTTACTTTAGAGTATGTTCTCCTGAACTGAGGGGTTTTTACCAAGCACCAGCTCACTTGGTAAAAACCCCTCCTTCCCCCTTGTGCCCCCCCAGGCTCTCACACAAAGACAGCATTGCAAGGACTTGTGGTTGAGAACAGGGGTAACAGGAACCTGCAATGGATACCCGCACGGGATCTTGCAGGGGCTGCAGATCTCTGAGTTGCAGCTCAGAGAACAAACACACCTCAGCATAATAAAGATAAGAGGATCTGGATGAAAGGTATCATGTTTACCCTACAACCTGTTTGCCCGTTTTTAGGCTGCAAGGCCAACTGTCCCCTGCTAGGTAACCAGAGTTCCACTCATGATTTTGCAGCATCTCAGCAGTCTGAAGTAACAGACCACGGATCCCTGCTCCTGCTAGTAAGATCACTGGGAGGCTCTAAAGCAGCTTCTCCTATCAGGAGCAGCGTTTTATTCCACTTAAATGTTAATTTTGGTCTCTGCAGCAGGAAGCAGTCACAGCAAGTTGGATCTGAAGTACTTGGCAAGGAGTACAAGGGCTTTTCCTCCCAGCCAGAACAAAGACGTTAGGCCTTGTGGTTTCATTTCCCCACGCATCCCAGTCAGCTCCTTGGCAGGGCAGACTCCTTGAAACGCTGCCTTTGCATGCAAAAGAAATTAACTTTCTACTTACTCTTGCTTACAAGAGAACACCAGAGATAAGACACATCCATGCACCGTGCTGCTCTGTATGCAATACCACAAGCACCGCTTCGTTTGCTCGGTCTGGACCAAGCAGTAACCTCTTCCTCCTTTCAGGATTTCAAGTGTACATGAATTTAGGAATTTGCAGGCACCTTTGGGGCTTGGGCTAACGTTTCACAATGGATTTGCTTGTAGTATTATGTACAGCAAACCTGAGACAACATCAAGTGCAGCGGGGAGCACGAAGGAAGTTCACAACACGAAAACACTCCCAGTTCACTGGGGTCAGTGAGGTGCAGGCACAGAACATCTAACAACCAATCTACTCTGTAACTGTAAGTGGAGATACCAGAAAAAGCTGAATTGGCTGAGATTTTGAACAATCCCACCCACTAATTAAGCTATTTTCTCCCCCCAACGGCCCAACAGCGTTAATACAGTTGGTGCCCAGTTCCCGCATCAACTTCACAATGTCTCCTCACAACCCACCACTGAGAGGTTTAAAGTGATTTTGGCCAGAATCCAGCGACCCTAAAGGTTTAACCCAGGGACAGGGTACTTGTATTTCACAGCATTTTGGCCCAACTGGTTTTAATGGAATCAGAGCTACGCCCTCTGTGTATCGGAGGCGCCTGTGCTATTCATCGCGCCTTCCTCGTGGTTATCAGCCAGGGAAGGCTGGCTAAACAAGGAAATCCCTTCTGTTATCTCCACACTTCCAGTGATGGAAAATAAAGCTGCTTTACAAGTGAGTTTGTAGTGTGAGAGGGGAAAAACAAAAAGTACAGTATTGGAGGTGGCAGTGTAGGCTACGAGGCCTGGAACAGAGCTTCTCTGGGAAGAGAGATCATCCCCACTCACTGCAAGAGGTGATCACAGCAACACAACAGACCTCTGGGCTCTGATCACATATGGGAACAGCAGAGTTTCACCTGGCACAGGCAGAAAGCAGACCAGCTCCTGCAGGAGCCTATGCTCCCACAGAACCTTCTGCTCAGAGCTAAACCTTATTCCCAATCAGAGACATCAAGCCTTGAAGGCAGCACAGGAGACAGAAATCTGCTTGCAGACCCACAGAGAAAAAACTGGGAAGTCTTAAAAAGTCCTTACTGTGCTTCCCCACAGGGCCACACACACAAAGCAAAGCCTGCTGAAAGAACTTTGGAGGGATTCCCTGGTTGCTGCCTCTGTTTCATAATCCATGGCCCAAGGTATTAGCTATAAAAAGGCAGGCAGGTGCTGAAATTTGTGACTGCTGCTGAGCAACACCACTGCTGCACAGGTCCAGCCTGTTTGTAGGCAGCTGACTACACAGCCAGCTCTCACTGGGAGGATCTGTCCTGGTTTTGGCTGGGACAGAGTTAAGTGTCTTCCCAGGAACTGGTGCAGGGCTGTGCTTTGAATTTAGTAGGAGAATAATGTTGGTATCCCACTGATGTTTCTAGGTGGTGATTATACTAAGTCAAGGAGTTTTTTGAGCTCCTCACACCCTGCCAATGAGGAGGCTGGGGAGACACAGGAGCCTGGGAAGGGACATGGCCAGGACAGCAAAGGGACATTCCATGCTGCATGATGTCAGGCTCAGCATTGAGCTGGGGGACCAGCCAGCCAGGGCACCACTGCTTGGGCATGGGCTGGGCACCAGTCAGCAGGTGGTGAGCAGTTGCACTCTGCATCATCTGCATATTTTATTATTCTCTTTTCCTTTTCTATCTGATTCAGCTGTTTAGCTGCCTGTCAGGGTAAGGCACAGCACTAGGTCAGGCCAGGTCTGTCACCAGGAGCAACAGGCACGCTCTTCACTTGGCCATGCATCCCCTCCCTCCATCATCTGCTCCTGGGATGCCACAGACATTTCTGCAGCTGCACAGTGAACTGGATTTTCCCAGCCAAAAGGAGAAGAGGCAGGACCAAGCCTGTCCTAACAGCTGCTTCTGGTGGCAATACTGGTTCAGCAGTTCCCTGTCTGGTCCAAAAAGCAGAGTTCCCATGCCTTTGCCACAACACCCTGACCAGACCACTACCAGACGTAGGAGTAGATTGTACTAAGCATCTTGTGCCAGTATCTGTCTCCTGGGATTAGATGTGAATCTTTAGTAGCTTCCAGGAAAGAAAAAGCATAGGAAGCCAGGTAGTCCTCTGCCAAATTCAGAGAAGTCAGGTACTGAAAATTACCTGTTAGGAACACAGCAAACAACTCAGAGGACAGAACTGGAATAAATCAGTACTATGTGATCAGAGGCCAACAAGTTCTTACCACTTGGATACAGCCAGCCACAGCGGAATAGGAAATTCCCTACAAAGAATGACAGCTACCCATTCAATCCAAGGTCTGATACAGCATGTTAAGCACAAGCTCTAAGAACACTCCCTTAGTAGCCTAGATAGGCTGTGTGTTCAGAATTAGCTCTTGATTCCAAGAAAAACATGGTCAAAGTGTTCTGGGTGAACAACCTGGACGTCAGCATGAATGGGGAAGCTATCTTTAGCTGAAAGTTTCTGGAGATCAGGTAAATCATCAATTCTAACCTTCAACCTTGAACAGCTGAGCCACTCACAAAGCAAGAGGCTCAGCTGGCAACCAGGGGAACCAGCCCTCCACTTTGCAGATCAGAGAGGTCTGAATCTGCAGTGAGTTCAGCGGTCGCCCGCTTAAGGAATCCAAACAACCACTAACCACAAGAGGAGACAGATTTTATGTGGTCATGATCTTCTGAATCAATTCCTATCTTCCAATCAACATGACATAACTGTGCCTGGAAGGCACACTTCCCTTCTGCATGGAATGCAGACACACAGGGCTCAAAACCACATCCAGACTTGGTCCCGTTTTAAAGCACAACAGAGCACAGGGGTGATGACCCCTTTCTAATCCTAAACCATAACACTGTGAAAACTCACCTCCATAATCCACTAACCAATGGAAAAGGTAAACTTTAAGTCTAGTTTCTCACACATGATGTAAAAACTGCAGTGAAACCACCCATCAGTAAAAGGAAGAAGGGTGCTAAAACCACTCAGCTCTCCTAAGCCGAATTAAACTTAAATATCTCAGAGCAGGTTTTGATCCCTCAACAAATCCTTAACAAGCATTTCATCTGTCCTGAGCTGCAATGCACAAGGCCATGCAGAAAGCAGCCCATCAACAGCTGCCAACTAAGAAAAATGGAAAAAAAAACCTCATTATTGTCTAAAGTCTCGTTAGTGTTTGAAACTGAGATCAAAGCACCAGAGCACAAAGCAGAAATCTTACCTCATGTCACCAAGTTTCCTGCTGATAACAGAACCTACATTGGAAAGGGCTGCTGAAGTCTTCTGCCCTGCCTGGGAAAGGGTTTCCTGGGTCTTCTTGTAACTGAACAGGGAAAAAAAAAATCATCAACTGAATTAACAGGTAGGATCTGAATGCAAGAAGCACCCCCCCACCTCCCATTTTGAAAGAGGAACCCAGATTAAAGGAAAGAAGCTAGATTAGTGAGCTGTGCTGACTCCACTGAAAGAGGCACTTCTAGTCTTGCATATATACAAAGACTTGAAGTTTTAGAGCAAGCAGAAGTGCAGGACTAAGCTTCCCATACACTCACTTTACCTTATGCTCTGAAGTCTGATAAACACTTGAAAAAAAAACCAACCCAACAACCCCAGTTTTCCATGTGGAACCTCTAATACCATAGCACTGTACCCTGTTAGCTCCACAACTATCTTCTGGTCTCCTTGGGGAAAAAAAAAACCCCAAGCCTAGGAACCTATTCCAGCCTTGAAGTTCCAGCATTTGCCACAGCGTTGGGTTATGGAGGAGAGAGGCAAGACTGACACTGGAGAGAGACGAAAGGCAGGGATGGGCATCACCTCCACAACTTGCAGTTTGGAAAGAAATGGGTAGAGAAGTTTCCTATCAGTTACCATTAACCACAGTGCATGAGCAACCTGGCAGCTTGATTTGGCTCCTGATTGAGTTTGTACCAAGGCTGGGGAAGACAGAGACCTGAAAACCTTTGTTTCCTTCAGAGGAGCCTGGGCTCAGGAACAGATTCCTTGAGTCACTCTCATTAACTCATCCTCTCTGAGCGATTCCAGTTGGGGATTAACAGCTAGATTCAGGGCATTCCTCAAGTTATTCCAAAGAAGAGTCAGGCTGCAAAACAGGTTCAATAATTGAAGCCAGGTTTTCTTGTTCCAAGTATTCCATCCTGAGAGGATGTTCTTGCCTGCCCGGGACACTGAGGAGCGTTATCTCCAGCCTAACGGCCTCTCTTATCTCCAGCTCCCAAGACTACAAGCAGCATGATGACAGCTGCCTGCCTCACATCTCCTCCTCCCCAGACAGACACGTGGGAGACAGCACCTCAACCAGCATCAATTACATCATATTGCTTCATTCTGGGTTTTTTCATTTGCTTTTAAGACCACAGCCAGGTATTTCTGACTCAAAAACACACACAAGACTTGGGCACAACAGGGCAAAACCCCACCAGCTTTACCTCCCCTCCTCCTGCTCCCAAGAGGAGATTCCTGTAACCCACAGGTTTTTCTGGCAAATTCCTCTTGAGTTCAGTGACTCCAGAAGAACCTGAGTGTGCCCAACAGCCAGGCCTCCATCTCCTCTCCCCACAGCACAGCCTGTTCCAAGCAGCAGTCATCTCAGAACGGCTTAGGAGTGAACTGGTCAGCATCAGATGCCTTCCTACTGCAGTAACAGCCTGTGAACCTCTTGGCCAAAGCTGCTGTGGAAGAGGAGGGTCTCATCCCTCACTTTGAGGGGTCAGGCTCCTGTTGGGCTGGCTGAGGCCTGTCCTGGGATTCACTTTCCAGCTGCCTCACAAGCACTGAAGGCCTCGTGCTGGCTGGAGTATCCTGCACTGACTCTGTGCCTGCTTCACACCCAGCTCTGAGATGAGCACCAAGAGGAGCAGCTTACAGACTCAAAGGACACATCACACCACCCACACACTCAGAGTCCCAGGTATCATGCCTGGCTCCAGCAGATAAGAGGCCAGAGATTCTCCAGCTGCATTTTCCAGCAGCAGGGAACTGAAGATCTGCCCCTTCCACCTGAGCCTGCCCCTTCCCACTGCCAGCACAACTGCTGGTGCCAGCACAGTGCTCTAGGTCAAGGAAACCATCCCACTGAAATACCAACTTGGAAGAACAAAAGAAGAGCCAGCAGAAGCCAGACCAGATCACCAGTCTAGTCCTGCACCCACAGGTCCCCCCCACACCTACACACCTCTGCTGCTGCAAGGCAGGAGGCAGAGCCACCAAGTAGAGCTGAGCTGAGCAGCTCTCACCCAGAGCTGCCATCAGACACACACAGAACTGCATCTGTGACAGCCAGGGATCAGGTTATAAAAGGCTCTAATGCAACTTAACTACACCCAGCCCTGACCCAGAAGCCACAGTAACTCCCCTGCAAAAGACACAGCCAGGTTTTCCATGGCTTTAAACCCACAATCACTCACTCTCTTCCCTTAACACCAGAATAAAGCACAACAGAATAATCCAAACCTGGGAGCAATAAATAGGAGCTCAAATTGGTACCTTGCTCTGCTACAGGCAACTGTAGCAAACGATTTCTGCCCTGTGGCATTCAAACACCTCACTACCCCCATCTCCTATAAACAGGGAGGAGCCAAACCTGCACCCTCAAATCCTCCTTTATCCATTAACACCAGCTTCCTCTCACTTGCTTTTATCCAGCAACCACCATGTGTGCTGCCCAGCTAAGGGCACCAACCATCTCAGTCTGCTTGTGTCCTGGTTGCAGTGGAACCAGAGCCAGGGACAGACTGGGCTGATTTCTGCTCACAGGGGGCAAGTCTGCAGCCAGGAGTGGCACCTACCCAGGGAATTCAGTGCCTGGAAGCATCACAAGGTCACGAGTTAGGGACCTTCCCAGCTCAGTCAGGATGCTGAGTTGTAACACAGAGAAGCTCAAACAAACAACAGGAAAGAAAACACATTTGCACTTAGAAATGTACAAGTAAAACCTCATCCTTGAATCCCCTGAGCTTGACTCCTCACTCTTTAGACAACAGGAGTAGAAATTCTGCTTGTTTTCTGGAATGCTGCTGGAACCTGGCTTTAAGCCCCCCTCCCCTTCTTAGCAGGCATCTACCTTGCTAGCACGAACTCTCACTCTGTCTAGTGCCAAAGCAAGCAGGAAACCCAGTGCCACAGCTACCCAGGCCTGAAGTGCTCCACAGAAACATCCTCCCACCACATTTCTGGTGCTTAAGTAGAAGGAAACAGATAGAAGGAGTCGTTTTCTGTTCTAGCAGGCACACCCAGGGAGGAACACTGATTAAAACACTGCACAAGTCGGTTGCACTATCAGCCAGCATGAAAACAAGGTCATTCCCTTTAGCAAGTGAAATAACTGCAACTTCCATCATCTCCACCTAGAAAACACACACAGAACATTCAGTGTCAAGCCTGCATGCTTTAAAGGATGTTCTGATACTTGTTTATTGCCACTCATCTTTCACCCATCTTGAGAAGACAACCTTCTAGTCACACACACTCCCAAAACCAAGCCAGCCTGAGGGACTGAACTCCAGACCCACTCCAGAGACCAGGGAGAGCTGGCTTACCCAAGACCTACCTCACCCTGGCTTTAAATCAGTTCAGGAAGCAGTGATGCTACCTGGCTGCTCCCACTGCATCCCACTTCCCCTAGATCGTGTGGGAAAGATGCAGAGAGAAGGACAAAGGCCAACTTCTGTAACAAGCTTCCCTAATTTAGCTCAAACAAGAATTTAATTTCAGGCATTTAACAAGACCACAGCTAAGAGACCTTTGCAGCCAAGGACTGGAGTGTAACAGCTGCAAGGTTTATGCTGGTCAAGTGTGTTTGGGGCCACAAGGTGACAGAGCAGCTGCCCAGGACACCACAGCTCCATTTGCTCTCATTAGGTACCACAGCAAAAAGAGGTCCTGCTCCCTGCAGAGCATGTTGAGGGCAACAAGGGGTTGGTCTGGCTGTTGCACAGCTTCACCACTGAGATCAGAACACGTGGCACCAGATCTCAGCTACCCAGCAGCTTCAGCCAGTTCTCCAAGAGCAGGAGGGTGTTGGGAAGAGTTTCACTTGGACCACAATGAAATCACTTGAATACTGACCCAAGGAAAAGCTGCTTTTCCCAGAAGGGGCATTTATCAGGTTAAAAAAAACAGAGAAAGCTAGAAAAAAACAGAAGTGTTTAAACAGATGTAGTGAGAGCAGAGGACTGAGCAGGGGCACAGAGTGTTAGCAGCAGCAGGCTGTCAGGAGAGCATTTGTTAACACTGAAGGTTGAGACACTCACGCTTCTGATTGAGTTAATTTCTCATTCCAGTCCTCCAGTGTGCTGCTGGCTGAAAGATATCTACAAACACAAGGGGGTTAGGATCACAAGAGGTGCTTCTCCTGGCACTTCCCACACCATTAGTGTCTCTCTGCACTTCAGTACCATCGGTTTGACTTCTGCCAGAAGGGAAGGAGCTGCTGTTTGAGAGGCAGGAAGACACCCAAGCCCCAGCTTCTTGTTTAAGCCTGTTCAGTGAGCACAGGGAAGCAGAGCCTGCAGCTCAGGAGGTGTCAGCAACCAAAGGCTTTGCATCTTCTGCTGCCTTCCTCCCCACTGTGTGGCTGCTGTGTGCACAGGGCAGGGAGCTGCACCCAAAGCCAAACAGCCCTCTGACTGCCACACCCAGAGCTGCACTTCACCAAAACACCAAACACCACGACCCAGGGAAGCTGCTGAACTCAGCTTCATTCTCTGACCCTTACCAGTCACCTCTGCCTACACAGAGAGCAGGGCCTCAGGGACTGGAGCACTGACACTCCAGGTACAGGCACAAGCATGACACAAAGTGCTCAGACAACACCCAGAGGAGGTGACATCACAGGCAGCTCATGTCCCCAGTAACACTCCCCAGGCAGATCAGTGCCATCTTGCCTGATGACAGGACCATCCCAATCCACATTTCCCTCTTAGTCACATAACCATCACCTTCAACACAAGGCCCCAAAGGGAGAGAATCTTGCAGAAGACATCCCAGGTCTTCCCTAAGCTCAGTTGTGCAGCAGGAACCAGTTCACCCCTGTCTGTGGAGATCTAACACCATTACAGAATGTATTCTAGAGACAAAAGCAGCCAGATGCTCTTTGTCCACCTCTGTCACCTGCTTATCTATGCTACAAAGCCTCAAATCCATGGGTTTCTGGTGTGGACATCAGAAAGGATCACCTATCAGCATGGAAGAGCCACTGTGTGCAGCTTTCAGGAGCTAATACACCTGTTTGGGCTCACAAGCCCCATTCCTACTGCCCTCAGGCACTCTCTCCCTGGGCAGCAACCAAACCAATTCCTACCACATCTGATGATGAGAAGAGAAACAGTTTCACAGCGAAGGCTCACTACAGACAGCTGATAACAGCCTAACCTATCAATGAGCAGCTAAAGGGAACCTGTGGTTGGGTTTTTTTGCATGTTTTTGTTTTTCTAAGCTGTGGTCTGGTAACTGATTGGAATTTTTCTTCTGCAATAGCAAGGCTATGAGAGATGGTAGCAGCTTTACTCATCTCCTCTGCAACTGAGGGATGCTTATAGCTGGAAGCCAGGCATGCTGCCAGTGGTAGTCCTGCTCCATCATGCCTCCAGCTCCCAGTCCAGCCCTGATGCCTGTGAGGACAAGCAGCAGCAAGGAGCAAGGAAGTGATGCTGAGGAGCCCGAGCACTCACAAGTCAGACTGTGTCACTTTGTCATTCCACTCTCCAAGTTTCTCAGATGTTTTCACATAACTAGAAACAGAAAGTGTTGATGAATATCACTTCAATATTCACTTTTTAGAAGACAATGACACAGATTTCAGTTACAAAGGGGTAAAAGAAGTTGGTCAGGGGTGAAGGAGGGAAGGCAAGGAAGAGGGAAAGAATAAACAGAGAAATGAACAGCTCAACCATCTGCTCTTCAGTAGCACTGTCAGCAACTCCAAATTCCAGTTGAGCTACAGGAGACATTTGAGACTGAACAATATCTCTACAGGCACTGAGAGCCCCTTACACCTGTCACACTTACCTCCAGCTCTCCTTTTGGCACTGACAAGCACTGCAGTGACCATACCCTCAGTGCCAGCCCAGGAACAGCCCCTCTCATTTCCCACCTCCTTTAGGCAGAGGTGACTGTGCAATGCACACTGGTGTTACAGAATGTTCTCAGGGGAAGCCCAGGCTTCCTTAATTCAGGCTGTGCAACTTAGGAAATAGCTTCCAAACTAGCAGTGTGAAGCAGAGCTTTGAAACACCTCACACTTCTCTCTCAGCCTGAGTTCAGAACAAGGCCCAGATGCCTCCACCTCAAAAGAATGGGCAGAAATGGGCAACCTGAACTCTTGAGTGCCCCCCCAGATCCCCCCCACCACCAGAAAGAGCAGCCAGCACCGACTCACCCAGCACACAGACACAGCAGCTCTGCTCACGCTGCCACACACTGACATACAGGAGCAATGAATTACTTCTAAGTGCCTTTTCCTCTCTATGCCCATCAGAGCAAAAGCCACTCAGAAGAGCCCTGGAACATGCTGCTGGGGAGTAACTACTACTGAGCTGGCTTTAGGCAAAGGTGGATCCCGAGCAGCACTCACGCGTTGGAGACCTGGACGTCGTGCCAGCTTCTGGAGAGGTTCTGCTTCAGCCCATCCAAGGGAGTCAAGCCCAGCTTCCTCTTCAGCTCTCCACAGTGCCTCTCTTTAGCAGCCAGGACTTGCCTGAGAGTGCCAATTTCTTCTTCAACCTTAGAGAGAAGGGGTTGGTCTTTAAATCACAGGGCTGTGAAATGCTGGAAGTGGAGCCGACTTTCTGCCTCCCTCAGAACTGGGAGGATTTTGCTGCCACAAATATAAAGAACTGGGAGGAACTTCAGGTGCCTGCAGAGTGACTGAACCAAACATGAATGCTGCTGGAACAGGACACATACAGCTCAGGCTTTGGTCAGCAAAACTTAATAGACAGGTCTGGGTTGGGAGGGACCCCAAGGATCACAGAGCTCCAACCCCCAGCCACAGGCAGGGACACCAACCTCCAGGCCTGGAGCTACACAAGGTTGCCCAGGGCCTCATCCAACCTGGCCTTGAACACCCCCAGGGATGGGGCACCCACCCCCTCTCTGGGCAGCCTGTTCCAGTTTCTAGCATTACAATTTCAACAGCAGATACAATCAGCTGCTAAACCTTATTAACTTGGGTTTCTCTCCTATGGTTCTTTTCCCCTGATGTTATTACAGCAAAGAGCTTTTCCTCTGGGATCTCTCTCACACCTTCACAGTGCTCTGGAGTCACTTTCAGGCAGAGGGTTTGTTTCTACTTCAACTGCAGCTCACCAAGACCTGCGTGAGCACCCTGAGAAGCAGAGTCCTTCCCTGCTTAAACCTGCATGGCAAGGAATCACCACGGGAGTCTCAAACAATTATCTGCAGCTACATTCCAGACAGAAACAATAAAGTGACTTTAAACCCCCAAAAGGGCCAAAATTTAGGCTATTACATTACAAACTCTCAGCTCTTCAAAAGCAACCAGGCACCAAAATAGTCACCTGGGAAGGGTAAGAAATATTTACGACAAAAAGTCACAGAATCACAGAATCCCAGAGGTGGGAAGGGACCCCCAGAGCTCATGGGGTCCAACCCCCTGCCAAAGCAGCTCCCCAGCTCATATTGCACAGGGCGGCGTCCAGACGGGGCTGGAATCTCTCCAGAGATGGAGACTCCACACCCCCTGGGCAGCCTGTCCCAGGGCTCCCTCACCCTCCCTGGGGAAAAGTTCTTCCTCTGCTCTAACTTGCAGCCATTGCCCCTTGTCCTGTCCCCACAGACACTGACAAGGGGCTGCCCATTTCCCCCTGCAGCCCATCCTTCAGATACTGATAAACATTAATAAGGTCCCCCCTGAGTCTTCTTCTCTCCAGGCTGAACAGCCCCAGCTCCCTCAGCCTTTCCTCACAGGGGAGATGCTCCAGCCCCTTCAGCATCTCCGTAGCACATGAGGTGCTTCATTGCTTTGGCTTCCTAAGGAAAAATTATGCCTTTGTGCACTGCCTGCAGTGCTTTCTCCCTTCTAATGGGGCTAAAAGCCTGGATTAAGCCCATTGCACCCAAAGCCATTTATTTCCTTAGGGCTCTAAGTTAAGGGATTCTGGGAAGGAGCACACCCCACACCACAGTGCTTGAAGCCTCTGTGGGCTTTAGGCATTTTAACAAGTAGCTGAGAGCTCCAAAAGCAACACCACCACAAAACCCATAATCCCCCCCACATTCCACTCCCCCAAGTCCTGCTCCCAGGGCACAACCACCCCAAAACCCATGAAAACCTGCCCTGGGGGCAGTCCAGCTCCTGGGGCAGCACAGCCCAGTGCCTGCTCCCTCCCAGCAGAGCACAGCTGCGGACACGGGCGGCTCCTACCTTGGCAAGCTCGGCTCTCAGCTCCTCCTCCTCAGCGAGACTCAGCCCTTCGGGCACCGAGGTCCTGGCCGACGCCGCGCTGTCCACGGGAACATCTGTCATGGCATCGGAGAGCAGCCCTTTGTTGGGAGAGTTCAGGTTGATATCTGCGGCAGACAAGGAGCAGAGGGCGGACAGACAGCGTGAGCGGACAGACAGCGCCAGCGGGGGGAGGCCAAGCCCCGGGGGCCGGGCGGGAAGGGGAAGGGGAAGAGAAACCCCCGCGGAGCGCCCGGCCGAGGCGACACAGGCGCCGAAAGCAGCTGCCCCGGCCCGCACCGGCTGCCAGAGCCCCGCGGCTCGGCCGGGACGGCGGCACCGGCCCCCCCCACACCCTCCCAACCCCACCCCGACCCCGCACGGCGCCCGCCCGCCGAGAGCTGCGTCCCCCGGCCCGGCCCTGCCCCCCCCCCTCGCGAAGGGCCGGGGCGTTCCCGGGGCCCCCCGCAGAGAAAGGCCCGTTCGCGGGGCTCAGCGGCAGCCAGCCCGAGCGCGGGCCCGGCGGCACAGGCCCTACCCTGGCTCGCACTCTCCATGGCGGCCCAGCCCCGCCGCCGCTGCCGAGGAAGCCGCCGCCCCCCGTGACGCAATCAGCGCCGCGCCGCACGCCCGCTTCCGGGGAGGGTCGCAGGGAGAGCGCGTCACCCGCCGCGTTGCCAGGGAGACGGCGCCACGTTCACACCCCCCCACTTCTTACCCATCCCCCCACCCCTTCCCGCCGCCGCCGCCTGCCCGCGCGCCGCCACCGGAAACGGCGGCAGGGCGGGGGTGATGTCATGGCGCGGGGTGACGTCACGGGGCGTGGGCTCCGTCGGGGTGGGGGGGGTCAGCGGAGCCGGCGGTGCCGTGCGCCGGGCCGGAGGGAAGGGGGCAGCACCGGCACGGGCCCGGGGGAGGCTCCGCCGCGTCCAGCCCCGGCCCCGGGGCTCCTTGCACCGGCCCCGGGCTCCCCACGCCGGCCCCGGGTTCCTCACACCGGCCCCGGCCTCCCCACCCCGGTCCCGGGCTCCCCACCCCGGTCCCGGGCTCCCCACATCGTTCCCGGGCTCCGCACACCGGCCCCGGGCTCCCCACACCGGCCCCGGGCTCCTCACCCCGGCCCCGGGCTCCCCACCCCGTTCCCGGGCTCCCCACCCCGGCCCGGGCCGCTGAGGCCGGCGCTGGCGGCTTGTCCGGCCGAGGCCGTTGATTGCCCGGTGATCCCGCGCGGTACCGCCCCTCCCGGCTGTCAGCCTCCGCAGGGTCTGGGGCACCCCAGGGCCGGCCCCAGCACCCCCAGCACCCCCGGCTGCCGGGCCGCGGCCATCGCCCGCTCCCACGTGTGCCCCAACCCGCCAGTGCCACCCGCAGCAGCACGGAACGGGGAAGCGATGGCGCGGGGAGGGTGTCAGGGGAGAGCTCGGAGCCCGGCCGCAACCTTTCGGGCGGCCAGAAGAGCAGCAGGAGCCGAAACTCCGACTCCGCGTCCGCCTTGGCTTCGAGAAGCCCGTCGGGGCGCGGGGCAGCCCGGGGCGGCTCCGGCTCCCAGCCTCTACAGCAGCCCTCGGGGAGCCCCGCTGGGCTGCAGGGGCCTTTCCAGCTGCTTTCGCTTCCAGAGCCTCTCCCCCTCGGTCTCTTTAGGTTACCCAGGCTGAGGCGTGAAAAGGGAAGTGAATACAAAGGGAGAAATGGGAATGGACATCTCCCAGCCCCTTCCAGCAGCAGCGAGCACTGCCAGAGCTCCTGGCAGTGCCCTTTCTGGGGCACAGCTGCCCGCCCAGCCTCTCTGCCTGCCCTGGGGAGGATGAGGAGCGTTTTACCAGCTCAGCTTTCCAGCTGGGGTTGGGGTTGAGGGTTTTTTTTTGGAAGGGATGGTTATTGTGACGTTGGGAACCTCGGTGCAGGTCTCATTTCAGAGCTGGGCTGGGTGGAAACCCAGGGAGTGGCTGAACAAACGCTGAGCCCCTGTGAAAAAGCTGGATTTTTCCAGGCTCACCAGAGCCTGGATTCCTGAGGATCTGGCCCCAAAGAGGTGGCTGCAGCAGGAGGAGCTGGGAGCGCTGCGGCTTGCGGGGAGCTGCGGTGGCCCCTGCCAGCTCTGCCAGGCATGAAACCCCGTTGCCAAGTCCAGCCTCACCGAACCGGGATCAGCCTGTGCCTGGTGGGGACACAGAGCATCTCCCCCTCCAAAGACCCACTGCTCCAGCAGCTAATTTCACTCTACCTTCAAGCGCTGGCTTTTAATTAACTGCATCATGCTGCCAACTTAATTATTCCCCATCCCAAGCCCTTGAAGGGTGATGGGAAGCCAAGAGCAGTCCTGCATTTTGGGGAGGGGAAGAAAGAAAGAAAGAAACCTCTTTGTGAAGGATCGTTGCTTTTGTCTGAAACCACCGTGGTTCTGCCAGGGCCAGGCAGTAATCTGGGGGCAAAACGTCCCCGCTGCCTGCAGAGACATCGCTCACCCTGGTAGGTGCAGCTTTGCCGCCCTCTGTGTGTCCCCCCCAGTTCCCCTTTTGCTGTCACTGGGCTTTTTGCTCGGTTGGGGCTGGGTTTTTTTTTTTTACCATTTGCTGGCGGAGGCTGAAATGTCAGGCCTGGGGCCGGTTCCCCTGGCTCATCCCCTTCCAGCCCTGCGGAGGCGGAGGGGAGGGAAAGGGCCCGGGTTGCCGGGTGGGGGACGTCACTGTTGGGAGGAGAGCAGCCTCTCCCTGTGCCCAGCCGTGGCTCCGTGGCTCTGGAAAGCACCATGGCCCTGGGCAGCCCCTTGTTTCCCAGCTCTGGCAGAGCCCCAGATACAAATCCCAGCCGTTTCCCAGCAGAGTGAGGGATTGTGTGAACGGCCACGCCAATGGGAAGCAGCACCCGTGGCACCTTCAGCCACCACAGCTCCCAGGGTGGGGATGCTCAGGGTGGGCACAGACGTCTCCCAACCGTGGGTTGGTTCCCTGTGTCCTCACCGGGCTCGGGCAGGGGCTGCTGCTCCAGGGTTTCACTCAGAAGCCGACACGATCTGGGCTCTGTGCCCCTTTTTAAAGCGAGCCCTGACCTAGATTTCCCTGCCCGCTGCAGGCTGGGCTCTGCTCTCCCTGTCGCTCCTCCCTGTGACTGGAAAGGGCCCAGCAGAGCCGCCCTGGCCCCAGCTCCTTCAGCTCCTGCCCCACGGGGAGGGAGCCTGTGCTGGCTGATAGAGCCCTATCGCCTTTCCCCCAGCCCAGCGCAGTTCCCAGGTGTGAGGCACTAGCAGAGCATCCCCCGTGCAGGAGGGGCTGGGGGGGAAGGATGGAGGGGGGGGGGTGTATCTCTGCAAAATGGGTGCCCAGACGCAACGGTGATGGCCCATGGCCAGCCCGTGGCCCTGCCTGCTCCCCCCATGGCAGTGCCCCCCCTGCCATGTCCCTGCAGAGCCCTGGCACATCCCACCCCACGCCTCAGCCCTGGCACGGCACCAGTCCCTGGTTGGCACCAGGGTGGGCACAGGATCACCCAGGGGTACAGCAGAGAGGAGCATGGCTGGATGGGCTCCAGCTGAGTGTGGGCTGCTTGTCTGTCTGTCCATCATTTTGCCCATCCACCTGCCCATCTGTCTGTCTGTCCATCTATCTCTCCATCCCTCCATCCATCCATCCATCCATCCATCCATCCATCCATCCATCCATCCATCCATCCATCCCCCCATCCATCCATCCATCCATCCATCCATCCATCCATCCATCCATCCATCCCCCCATCCATCCATCCCCCCATCCACCCACCCACCCACCCACCCACCCACCCACAGCTCCCTGGAGCAGCCAGACCCCACTTGGGTTACAGACCCAACCCCTCCTTGGTGCCCAGCAGCTGCCCAGGATGGTGTTTACCTGGGTTCTGCTCCCAAAACACACACTGAGCAGCAAAAAGCAGCATTAAACAGTGTGCACACCAGCCCCCCTTCCCACCCCCCCTTTGCTCCTGTAGTCTCAGAACACAAAGGCAGCATTTGGCAGCTGGAAACTTTGGGGGGGTCTCCCATGAACGTTGCTCCCCAAGCATCACCCTGGGGCTGCCCGAGCTCCCTTTGTGCACCCCAAAAATCCCCTTTAATGCTTCAGGTGACACAGCTCCTCTTTCCCCATCACCCGGCAGGAGCAGGGGGCACGGGGGGGGGGGTGTTGGTGTTCCTCTTCCTCCCCCCTCCGCCACCCCCTGCGTGCTGTGGGGCATCTCCCACCCGCCGCCAGTGCTGCCTTCCGCTTTCCTCCCAACCCAAAATAACCCCCCTGGCCGCAGGGGGGGGATGCCGGGGGCGACGCTTCCTCTTTCTGAGCCGCCGCTGGTGCTGGGGAGGGGACAGGGACTCTCGGGCCGGGCTGAGCCGCGGGGACGTGGGCGCAGCTGCTGGGGCGGGAGCGCAGCTGCCAGGCACGGGGCCTGGGGGCCGGGTCCAGAGCATCTTCTGGAGGATCTCAGCCCCTTTGCCTGGACCAACCTACCCCCACACACACCCCACATTGTTACCAGCTCCCTGACAAAGAGCTTGGTGCAGACCAAAGGCAGCTCAGGGTTGGTGGGGAGCCTGGTGTTCCCTGGGGGGTCCCTGTGCCCACCGCCCTGACCTGGGCAGAAAGCCCCCCACGTGCTCAGAGGTTGGTGAGGGGTCCCTGCCTGGGTCCTGCACCTCCCTACAAAGTATCAGTGACTCCCCAGCCAGCAGCTGGGCTTCCTCACTTGAGGAGAGACCCCCTGCTCCCCCCTCAAATGCCCTCAGGAGCTGTGAGACCGACCCAGACTGGGGCAGGTCAGACTCCTCCCGCTTCCTTTGGGGTTGGTTCTGGAGCCCAGCTCTGCACCCCTCCAGTCCCTTAACTTCTGCTTCGTTACCCTGGCTCGTTGGGCTGCTCCCAGCTCTGAAGCAGCTCCTGGGGCTGCCTGAGCACCAGCACCACCCCCCAGCCCGTGGGGTTTCAGTCTGTCCTCACCTTGTCACCTCTCCAACCAGCTCACACCTCTCACTTCCACCCGCGTCACCGGGAGTTCCCCCACCAGTGTTTGGGGTGAAGCTGCTCATCCCCCACACTCACAGCAGGGCCTGGGCACCACCAGCACCGTGGGGCAGGAGGCACCACCCTGCTCCAGCCCCACCACAGCACCCCTGCTGCCCACAAACCCCAACCCCACGGCCAACCCCACCCCTGCCCCCAGGGAATTGAGGGGGATGTGGGGGGAAGCGCCTGGTCTGGGGGCTCCCCATGCACTCACAGAATGACGTGTCCACTTGGGACCCTGCACGCTCGTGGGGACAGGGGACATGTGCAGCCACAGGATCAAATGGGTGACAGAGCCACATCCCATTCCCAGGACCTCAAGCTCCACAGCCTGGCTGGGGCACGAGGGATGCTTCCTGAAGGACACGGGGTACCAGAGCCACACTGCTGCCACTGAGCATCAGCGTGGGACATCCTCACTTGCATCCAGCACACTCAGGAGCTGGGGGAAGGATCTGACCCTCTGTCCCTCCTTTGTCCTCCTGTCCGGAAACGGGCTGGGCAAAAATCATCCTCCTCCTCCCTGCTTCTGCCTGATTTTCCCCTGCCCTGCCCAGGGCTGCTCGGGGACCTGCTTCCCACCCTGCTAACCTCACCCTGGGATCCATCCAGCACCATCTGCTGCTTGGAAAAACCCTGTTCCCTAAGCTGCTCTAATCCCCAAATCCTATCTGCAGCCAGCGTGAGCCCCCGGCGAGGAGCAGCTCCCCCGGCTCCCCCAGCCCACGCTCGCTGCGGCTCCCCCTGGCTCCTCTCCACCCGTGGTGCTGGGGCTGGGTGGGTGCTGGGCAGGATCCGGCCACCCCAGACCCCTGCGCTGTGGGAAAATGCGAAATGCTTGGAGAGAAGAGAGAAAAAACCACCCCAAACCCAATAAATAATGCCCGGTGCTTCCTCCCCCCTGCCCTCCTCCTCCTCCCCAGGGAACAGCCCCGGCTGGAGCGCAGGATGCGGCCCGGGGTCGGGAGGGGGGAGAGGGGCGGGACACCCCCCTAATGCCCCCTTCCTCCCCGGTCTGGGAGCTGGGGGGGCAGCTGGCAGGAGAAAAAAGGGAGTGAGGGTCCGGGGGGAGGAGGTGGGAGAGGAGATGGGGGCGGTGAGCGGGGGGAGGGGGGAGCCGCTGGCTCAGGAAGCCGGGGCCGGAGGAGCGGGGGGTCGTGGGGACGGGACGGGGATGGGGTGTGGGGAGGGGGTGTTCCCCCCCGCTCTCCCCGCCGAGGAAGCACAGGGGAGAGCTTCCCGGAGGATGCGGGGCGCGGGGGGAGAGGAAGCGCCAGAGACAGCTGCGCAACATCTGGCAGCGCCACGGCCCCCTGGGACCCCGGGGCGGCGGAGCGCGGGGGGGGCCGAGCCCGCGCGGGGCTTCCGGCCGCCCCTCCACCGCCAGATGTGCACCCCGCACCCCCCACCACCCCCCGCACCCCCCACCCTTCCTCCCCGCAGGCCCCTCTCCTCCGGGACGTGCCCAGCACCTGCTTCCAGTTCAGTCCCAGTTTGCCGGCGCTCCCAGGACCCTGTGGTACCCGGACCCCACCCCCAAGGGGACCCGCGGCCCCATCATCTCCTGCATCCCCATCCTTGGGGATGGGGCTCCCACAGCCTGGGCTGGGGAGGGACCATCAGCTTGTGTCCCCAAATGGGGCACGTTCCCCTCTGAGGCAACAGGGCCATTGCCCGGTGCCAGACTGGGCACCCAGCAGCCCCAGAGGGTGCAGGGCAGAGGGTGCAGGACGCCCCCTCCCCATCCCATTCCCACCCAATCCCTCCTGCTCCCAGTCCTGCTGGATGCAGACTGCCCAGGGCAGGGAGCTGCCCATCGCCCAGCCCCACAAATAGCTGGGTAAGGTTGAAAAGCAAGACAGGATTAGCTGCAGGCAGGGAAAATAGCCTCCCTCCTCAAAAATAGCTTCCTGGGATTAAAAATAGCCAGAGGTCCCAAAAGCCATTGCTGGGGGGGTGGGGGGTGGGATGCAGGCACCAGCTGGGCCCTGCTGCCCGCTCCAGCACTGTGGGACAATTAGGGGCATTATGGGGAGCTTAGGGCTCCTTGGAGCCATCTGGCCACGGGCAGAGCCCCTCAACACCCTCCCTGCTGTGGGATCCAGTCCCTGCTCCAGGATCAGGCCCACTCTGGGAGATCCCAGTGAGGGGGGGATGGTTCCCAAACCCTGGTTGTCCCCCTTCCCGGGGAGAGTCCCCAGGGATGCTCTGGGCTGTCCAAGGGCATAGAGAAGGGGGTTCCCCATGGGCAGGATCAGGCCTGACACAGGGTCAGACGCAGGTGAAACCCAGCCTGGAGCTTTGTGGGTGTCCCACAGCACGAGGGGGGGAGGGGGGCTGCCCCACTCCCAGCCCTGGAAACTCCCAGCCTGGGCTGATGCTGGGACATGGCCAGCTCCCCCCTGTCCTGGCCAGCCCCAGGGGGTTTCTGCCCTGCGTTGCACCCTGCGTGCTCCTGACCCTCTCCCAGGACCTCAGGGCAGGGCTGCTTGGCCCTGAGAGCTCTGGATGAACTAGAGCAAAATGATTCCCCCTTCACCCTTCATGGGCAGGACACCCCCAGGCAGCCCCCATCCACACAAAGCTCTGACCCCTGGGGATCTACCAGCACCCCCAGGGATGCCCATGGGACTGGGGGGGGACACACTGGTGGGACATGTCCCCTTTCTTCCCAGCACAGAGCAAGAACAGGCATTGAATATCCCTTCCCAACGGCTGCTGCAGCCAGCCTGCATCCCTCTTCCCCATGTCAGGGCATCAAAGGTGGCCAGAGGCACCCAGCCCAGGAACGTGGAGCTCAGGGTTTTTCCAGAAAGCTCCAGCCCTGGGTGCTGGCAGCGACGGCCACGTCACAGCGGGTGCTGAGCCAGAGCCACGGGCAGGGGGGCAGGAGCTGGCATCACCAGCACGCTGGGGACCAGGCACAAAGGTGGTCTGTGTGATGGGAGGCTTGGTGATGAGGGGCGAGGACCAAACGCCCCCGGTGAGCGCTGTGTCCCCCCTCCCAGCCCCCAGCCAGCCGTGGGAGGGGGAGCAGGAGCTGGGGTTGACATTTTCACCTCCACCTCCTGTTTTCTCCTCTCCTCCCACACGGCTTGGAAGCGGCTCCTCTCTCTCTTCTCTCTTCTCTCTCCCTGCTTTGCTTCCCGCATTTCCGCTGGCCACGGGCTCTGCACAACATCCCCCGGGGGAGAGGGAGAGCAGGGACCTCCTCCTGCCCGGACAGACGGACGGACAGGAGGACAGGGGTGCTGCAGGAGGGAGGATTTTAGCAGGAGCCTTGGAAAGGATCAATCCCGGCTCCTGGAGCCGTGGGGAGGTACAAGTCGCTCAGCTCCTGTTGCTACAGCCAGGAAGATGCTCGTGGAGGGAGAGTGGGGACAGTTGGCAGTGTCCCTGTCTCCAGTGGGGACAGACACCCCCTGGAAGGGGCAAGGTGGGGGGGGGGGGGGACTTCATCCGGCCCCCAGCCCCCCTCTGCCCCCGCCGGGCATTAGCCAGCTGATCCTGCTCCAGGCCTCCCTAAGGCACTTAAAGGGGTTAAAAACAGCAACTGTCCCAGCCCTGACCCCAAAGGACCCTCCAACACCGTCCCCAGCTCCCTCGGGGCACCAAAAGGGGGGAGGGGGGCAGCGGTGGTCCCCCTGCCCCCGCACACAGGGGTTTTCCAGCCGTGCCGGGAGGGTCACGGGTGTTACCTCATGGTCACCCCATCCCCACCCGAATGGGGGGTGTGTGTGTGGGGGAAGATGTGTTGTGACCCACCCACATCGCCTCCTCCCTGCCTGCTCAGGGAGGTGATGGGTGACGCTGATAAAGGGCACCGGGCTGGGGAGCTACGGGGGGTGGGTGGGGGGCACCGGTGCCACATTCTGGAGGGACTGAACCTCTGCCAAGTGACTGGGGGAGGAAAGGGGTCCCCCAACACCCCTTCCCCCCCCCCCCCCCCCCCCCCCAGTGCCCTTGCTCCCAGCACCCTCCCCTCTGCCTTCCCCAAGACCCTGCGCGCAGGCAGGGAGATGAGAGGGGCTGGGGCTGCCCTGCCCGCCCTGCCCACATCCTTCCCCGCACATTCCTCTCCCTCCTTCATCTCTCCGGGGGTGCCCGTCCGCGCTCCGTGCCGCAGCAGCCCGGCACTGGAGGAGACCTTGGCGTTTTCCCCTCCGTTAAAAATAGCATCAGCTTTATTTTCTGGCAGCATGGAAAGCCCCCGGGGCGGAGGAGAGGAAGCAGCCGGGCTTGGGCAGGCCGGGGCGGTGGGGGGAGAGCGCAAAGGGCAGGAAATAACCCCCGGCAGCGGCGGCCCTGGCGAGGGGAAAAGGCTCCGATGCGAACAGAGTGCGGTTGATGTGGAAACTCCCAGGGCAGCAGCGGCAGCCGGCCCCGAGCATCCTGCGCTCCGGACAGCCTGCCTGCTCCTGCTGCCCCGTGGCAGGGCTTCAGACTCCCCATGCCCCCCAACTCCCCACCCCTCAGCACCCCGACCACTCTGCACAAGCGCCTGGGTTTGCCCTGGGCTCAGCTCCACGGCCCCACCCACCGGCCCCTGTCCCCCCCCGCCCCCAGCTTCGTTATAGAGAAGGGAGGTGAGATGCTGCGGGCAGGGAAGGGCCCTGCCTGAGAGAGTATTTAGCATCCCATCACCCCCTGCCCCATCTCCCTCAGAGCATTTAGCATCACCCCCTGCCCCATTACCCCCTGCTCCATCACCCCCAGCTCCATCACCCCCTGCCCCATCACTCCCTGCCCCATCACCCCCTGCCCCATCACCCCCTGCCCCATCACCCCCTGCCCCATCTCCCTCAGAGCATTTAGCATCACCCCCTGCTCCATCACCCCTGGCTCCATCACCCCCTGCCCCATCACCCCCTGCCCCATCTCCCTCAGGTCCACCCCAAATTGCTCCCTGAGGGCTGGGCAGCTGTTTCAGCCCCTGTTCCCCTGCCACTCCTGGAGCAGAGCTGGCAGCTGGGCACCCATAAACTGCCCAGAGCTCTGGGCTGCCCACCTCCTCCTGGCATGGCACTCCTATGGGGGGACTCACCCCACCCGCCCTCTGAGGATGCTGGCAGTGCCTCTGCCCACACCCACCTCCCCTGTCCCTCTGCCTAAAGCAGGGCAGGGGGCTGGGGGTGACCCTGACCCTGGCTGGCACTTCCCACACTGCTGGGCAGATATTCCCACCCTGCCCCTGCCCTCAGCCCCCCCCTGGGGAGCACAGGACACCCCAGTTCCCCTCAGCCCCCACACCCCCTCGGGATGCCCTTTCTGTGCCGCTGCCCTCGCGACCTCCCTCTGCTTCCTGGGGGCCAGTTCCTATTTCCTGGGGACATTTGGGTTCTTTTCCCCCTTCCCCAGCCCATTTGTTATCAGCCTCACTATTATTTCCTCCCTGTCCACCCACCTGCTTATTTTAGCTGCTTCTTCCTTCCTCTCAGCTGCTTTTGGACAGAGTCCGGCCCTGCTCTCCCTCCCCCAGCCCCCACCCCAGCCACGTCAGCCCCCTGCCCACCCTTGTCCCTTCACCCATGTCCCCTGGACAGCCTGAGGGTGGCCAGGTAAGCGATGCTCGGTGCAGGCAGCTGTGGGATGCTGGGCTGTGCTGCCCATGGGCACCATTCCCTGCCTGCCCACTGGCCCGGCACGGAGACTATTTAAGGCAGGATTGTGCTGTCGCTCCTTGGCTAATTGAAGCCTGTGGCTGCCCTTTCAGGCTCCTTGGCTCGCTGGCCAGTGCCTCTCCTCCCTGCCTGTGCTGTTTGCTCGGGTTCCTGGCCTCTGCCTGAACCCTGCCTGCAGGCTCTGGCTGCCTGTGCCCCTGCCCGCCTCCCCCCCCAGCCTGTGTTGGCTCCTGGAGCGCTCCACTGCGCAAAAACGCTTCACAAAGAAGCATCTTCCAGCAGAGGAAATGGCTGGGTCACATCCCCCCGCCCTGCCTGCACCCTGGCTGCATCCCTGCACCCTGCCTGCACCCCAGCATCCACCCACAGCAGGCACAGGGGGCTTCTCCCCTGGCCGACCTTCAGCATTACACTCACATGTCCAACGCGTGGTTGTGATGCTCAGGCACAGGAGGCTTTGGGAGAGGGATGGCAGGTGCCATCCGACAGCACTGACCCTGCCAGGGACCCTCAGGACCTCCCCAGTCCCTTCCCCCCCCCTCCCCGCAGCCGCCATCCCCGTTCCCAGCGTGTTTCGGAGCAGGGGGGCTGCCGGGGGGGCTCCCAGCACGGCGCTGCCAGCAGAGCCGGGAGATGTCGGCAGCTCGTTATTTATTTAAAGCAGCATCTTTGCGGGATGCGCCCGTCCTGCCGAGAGGGATCCGGCTGCCGGGGGGGAGCGCCGGCCGCCCTCGCAGGGGCTGTTCATCCCCCACCCCCAGCATCACCCCTGGCTGGCCAATGCCCCCCCGCCCGGGGGGAGGATGCGGCCCCTTTTGCAGCCACTTCTCCCCCTGCCCAGCACCGGGCGTTAAGCAGGATGGAGGGGGGAGGGGGGCGCAGTTCTTGACACCCCCCCGCCGTCACCCTGACCCCGCAAGCAGAGCTTGGCCTCGCCGCTCCCGTGGCTCTGTCCCTTGGTGGTGACAGGGACGTGCGGCTCGGGCGCTGTTTCCAAGGTAACCCCAGATGAGCGCAGGCTCCGCATCCCTCTGTGCCCCTGCATCCCTCTGTGCCCCCGCATCCCTCTGTGCCCCCACATCCCTCCGTGCCCCCGCATCCCTCTGTGCCCCCGCATCCCTCTGTGCCCCCACATCCCTCCGTTCCCCCGCATCCCTCTGTCCCCGCATCCCTCTGTCCCCGCATCCCTCTGTGCCCCCGCATCCCTCTGTGCCCCCACATCCCTCTGTGCCCCTGCATCCCTCTGTGCCCCCGCATCCCTCTGTGCCCCTGCATCCCTCTGTGCCCCCGCATCCCTCTGTGCCCCCGCATCCCTCTGTGCCCCTGCATCCCTCTGTACCCCTGCATCCCTCTGTGCCCCTGCATCCCTCTGTGTCCCCACATCCCTCTGTGCCCCCGCATCCCTCTGTGCCCCCGCATCCCTCTGTACCCCTGCATCCCTCTGTGCCCCCGCATCCCTCTGTGCCTGCATGCCTCTGTCCCCGCATCCCTCTGTGCCCCTGCATCCCTCTGTGCCCCCGAATCCCTCTGTGCCCCATCACCCCCGCATCCCTCTGTCCCCGCATCCCTCTGTGCCCCCATATCCCCCTGTAGCCCCACATTCCTCTGTACCCCTGCATCCCTCTGTGCCCCTGCATCCTTCTGTCCCCGCATCCCTCTGTGCCCCCACATCCCTCTGTACCCCCACATCTCTCTGTGCCCCCATATCCCTCTGTAGCCCCACATCCCTCTGTACCCCCACATCCCTCTGTACCCCCACATCCCTCTGTGTCCCCGCATCCCTCTGTGCCCCCGCATCCCTCTGTACCCCTGTATCCCTCTGTCCCCGCATCCCTCTGTACCCCCATATCCCTCTGTACCCCCGCATCCCTCTGTACCCCCACATCCCTCTGTGTCCCCGCATCCCTCCGTGCCCCTGCACAACGAGGAGCCCTCCGGGGCCTCACTGCCACGGGGTCTTGTTGGGGGCAGTGGTGGTTTGAGCCAGGGACTGGGACAGGGATGAAGGTACCAACCCCAGGGAGGAGGGATGGGGAAGGGGAGACGTGCAGGATGTCCCTCCCCTCCCGGTTCCCAGCACAACTGTCCCTTGGGCACGGGTGTGTTTTGACCCATCCCAGAGACGGGACCTTGGGGACCTCGGGGACCAGGTCAGGGTGTTCCCGTCCTCCCTCCTGGAGCACCTCCCAGGGAGAGAGCCACAAATAGGAGCTGTGGTTCCCCACCCAGCTGTGGGCGCAAGGCCAGGGCCAGGGGTGGGAGCGCACCCCAGGTCCCAAAGGGACACCCTGGCTGAAATCTGTCCCCAAACATCCCTTGTCTGGGTGGGATGGGCCGAGCAGGCTGTGCTGGGAGTGCCAGGGGTCATGGGGGGGTCCTACCATGGGGAGGGTGGGGGGATAGAGCAAGATATTTGTGGGTGCTGCCCATGCTGCACTGCAGGGCTGGGCTGTGGAAGGGACCTGGCCAAGCTGTGAGCGTGCCTGGGATGCCCGCACCCCAAGCTGTCCATTGGCTGCAGCTCAAGTTAAACCACTCTTCCAGGCGTGCAGGAGCAGGCTGGGATGCTCCAGCAGGAATGGCATGGAGGGACTCAGCAGGGGTGGGATGCTTCCAAAGGGAAGCAGAGCCACGGAGGAGATGATGCTGGACTCTTCGCTGCTGCATTGTGAGGCCCGGGGGGGGGGGGGGGGGCTGTGGAAGCGCAGGAGCCTGGCTCCTCAACCCTACCCCGCCGGCTGCCGCAAGGAAGGGAAGTGTTTGTGCTGCCAGGATGCTGCCAGCCCGCCCTGGGCACCGTTTCCATCACAGCCCTCCCTCCTCCATCTGCTCCCGCCGGCTCCTCGGGGCCCTCCCGCGCACAGGGCACAGACACAGCTACTTCCTATTACAATACGTTCCAGCCCATCGCCCCCAAGATCTGCATCCTTGGGACCGGTGTGACTGGGAATTCGATTCCTCACCATTAATGAGTTTGTGCCAGTAAAAGGCTTTGAAGATGTAAAGCTCTGTACAGGAGCTGAGCATCATTTTTTGCTATTGATTTCAACGTCCAGCCCCTGAGACGCTGCCAGAGGACACGTGCCTCTGGGTTAAGCCTGTTGAGTCCTTGGGAAGGCAATGGGGAAGGATGTAACCCTGGCTTGGAGCAGGGGAGAAATGCCCCCACATCCCTGCAACCCCCCAACCCTGCACACAGCTTGCAGGACAGCAAACCTCTCCTTGTGATGGAGAAGCTGGTACATGGCAAAACCTGACGTCAGGGGCCAGGGGAAGTGATCCGAGTCCTGATCAGCCACTGGCAAACAAAACCTTCAGCCCTGGAAATAACGACCAGCCAGTTCCACCTTCCGCTGCAGAGTGGAGATGAGAGAAAATTGCTTCAGGTTTATTGCACTTGGCAAATTCCCCCTTTCAGTAAATCACTTCCATGCTCTATCAGGGCTCCTTTTATTAATAGTTAATTTATTCTCAGTCTTTTTTTTTTATTATTTTTAAGACTTAAGGTGCCATGTACTGCACACTGGGCATCCATAGGAGACGGTGCCAAATGGAGACACTCCACCTGCAAGGTAAAATTGAGATGGAGTCAGACCCAAAGGGAGCTGGGGTGAGTGAGGCTGCAGGGCTGGAAACATCCCCTGTCCTCAGCTTGTGCTGAGGTCTGCCCTGGGCATCCCACCCTGCCTGGCCTGGGGCTGAGGACATCAACACCGTGTTGTGTGGTTCCCCCCGCTCCCTGCCAGGGGCTCGGACCCTTCTGGCCCTGGCAGCTCTTTATTTCACAGGGCACTTTTCTGATTGTCCTTCAAGGAAATTTGGCACCAGCAACATGGGTGGGTTGGTGGGGCTGGAGAGAAATACTTTGGGTGTCCCTAGAGCTGCAGGCAGCAGGAGCAGTGCCTGTCCCTGGATGTGCCACGACAGAGAGGTTTTGGGGATGGAGGCAGCCAAACTGTGGAGGGGATGGAGAGGGGCTGTGGCAGGGCTTGGGCATCCTCCTCCTACTGAGAGCAGGTGGCTGTGGGGAGGGATCTTCAGGGGGGTGGCAGGACCAAGGTCGTGTCCATGTGCTGCCTGGGTAGCACAGGATGCCCAAGGGGCTCTGCCTGTCCCGGGAATGCCATGCTGGGATGAGTCCAGGTGCAGGTCCAGGCTGCAGGAGAGCACATGGACACCCCAAAGTGCCTGATGGCTGCTCATCCCCTGCCCCAGCCTCAGGCCGAGCTGGCAGCCCTGGTGCTGCACAGGACCCTGAGCATCAGAGGTCGGGTGAGGGTGGGGCCCTGGCAGGAAGGGTGACCCCGGCCTTGTGTCGGCCTCAGCGGGCGGCAGCCGCACGAAGGTCCTTGACTGGCTCCACTTGTCCCCATCCCCACGCCCCCTCCCCAGGGACCAGCTGGGCTGGGACCTGCCCTTGTTTCAGGGCAAGCAAACCTCAAAGGGGGTGTGTGGCTTCTCCTGGCTGCTGGTGCCCACCGCAGCAGGACCCCCAGCCTGCGCCCACCATCGCTGCCCTGAGGGCCCAGGGAGGGCAGAGCTGGGAACTGCTGAGATGCTTCAGGGACCCCCTGAGCTCTGTGAGGGGAGGATTTCCTGCGCCGGCAAGCGGCACCGCTGCCCCTTGGCCCGGACCTCTCCCAGCCATGGGATTTTCGGGAAACGCCTGCCCAGTTCCCCGCTCCTGGGGCCACCCACGGTCATTTCCCGCAGTGGGAGCTGCCGTGGGTGCAGGTCTCAGGGTTCCCCCTCCCAGCACTGGGCTGGGCAAACGCTGCGCCGGGAGAAATCACCGCAAAGCCGAGGGCTGCGGGAGAATAAACCCTGGCTGGTGACTGTCAGGGGAAGGAAGTGGGGAGGGAGATGCTGTGCCGGGGGCTGGAGGGTGGGGAGAGGAACCCTGCTGCTCTCAGCTTCCCCACTGGCAGCGCTGGGAACGCCACCTCTCTCCATAATAACCACACACCCAGGTCGATGACGCGCTTCTGGCTCTCGCATGGGTTGACCAGAAGGATTGTTGTGCTTGTGCTGAGCCTTGGATCTCTCCCAGTTGAATCCAGGGTGCTGTGGGAGCAGAGAGGCTCTGCACATGCGGTGTGAAGCCCGTTCTCTGCCTGGGAAGCGGTGTGTGGTTTCTTACTGTTCTCTACCTTATCGATGCTCTTGGGTGGAGGAGACAAAGCAGCTGCTGCTGCCCTGAACGGCAGCCAGGGCCTTCCCAGCTCGGGCTGAAGGGAGCCATCCACCCGGCCACATCCTGACCTGAGTGGTACTGGTGCATTTCCACTCAGCTTTACTCTGTGATTTCCCCTGTGGGTCTGGGACCCGCAAGGGGAGGGGGTCAGGATGAGGCCCTGAGGCACGGGCAGGGTGCTGAGCTGCCTGCAGCAGAGGTCCACGCAGAGCCAGGGTGCGAGCAGGGAGGGGATGGGTGCTGCTCAGCTGTCGCTCCAACTCCAGTAACCCCTGCCTGTTCCTGCAGCACCAGCGCTGCCCATCTCTGTGCCCAAAGCACCCAAAGGTGCTGCCCAGCCAGACACCCCTCCTGGGATGCAAACCCACCATCCCTCCAAATAAACCGTGGGTGCACAATCCCTGGCAGGATCTGACCCTCAGCCCAGCATCCCTCAGCCAGCATCCCTCAGCCAGCACCGGGTACCACCGCGGGGATGCTTCGGTGGCCCCGGGGCTGCCAGGTGGGACGGGCAGAGGTGCCACAGCAGTGGAGAGGCTGCTGCGCCTGCGGTCTGGCACCAGGAAGCAGCTGAAAAAGCAGGTTGACAAGCAGCACGGCGGTGAAGCCAGCAGAGCCCCACTTTTGGTTCCTGTTTTGGGGTCTCCGGCCTCGCTGCTAGCCCAGGCAAAACGTCAATGTCACCTCGGTGCTGGGAGGACGGCTCCTGGCGTGCCCCCTTCTCGGAACGGGGGAGCTGGGGGCTGCCCGGGGCTTGCTTGGTTTTTGGGGGATTTTCGGTGGAGTTCCCGTGGGTCCTTTCTCACGGGTCGCTCCTGCTGCGGGCAGAGCCGGCAGGCGCAGGCAGCACAGCCAGGCTGCCCGTGGCAGGAGCATTGGGTGCTCAGGAGGGGTGCTTGGCTACGTCAAGGCTGAGTTTTGGGGGCGTTGGGGAGGCAGCCTGGCTGGTTCCCGTGGGGTGAGCATCCTCCTGGGTGTGTGGAGGGGGCCGGGCACCGACCCATTTATCAAGGTCACGGCCGTGGGCAGCGCAAAGCAGAGACGATGTGACTATTTCTGAGAGCTGAGGGAACTTCACTGGCCTGATTCCCATAAATAAAACATGCAGGGAACAGCCCCTGCTCTGTCCTATTAATTCTGGACCCCAGGGGCCCGGCTCTGTGTGCATCCAGCAGCTCGGCGTCGCCTACTCCGCTCCCCTCTGGAGCCTGGCTGGGCTCAGGAAGGTTTGAAAGCCCCCAGTTCCCATGAAACACCGACTGTGAGCGCTTTGAGGGCACTTCATGGAAAATTCATTTGTTTTCTGAGACTCAGAGCCAGCCGGGGAGGATGCTGGTGCGAGGGTGGGGTCGGGGAGCAGAGGACAGCCCCAGCTCGCCGCAGCCCCCAGCCCAGCTCCCTGGCTTCAAAGAGCTGGAGCTGTTTCCACCCACTGCCCTTCTCCATCTCGCAGGGGGCTGGGTGCCAGTGTCCCCCTCCTCAGCACCCCTCTGCCCCTCCAGCGCTCCAGAAGCAGACGAGCTCACATTGGCTTGTTCCTCCAGCCCCTCACCACCGAAGGCATTAGTAGAACAAGGGAGTTTAATTATCTGGGTTTTCTTCTAGCAGGGCATGAACCTGTCTCTCTGCTGAATTTATCAATCGCTGCTAGATTTTATCTCCTGCTTTCAATTTGCTGGTGATGGTGTTTTCTGCACCGGGGGCATCATGTCAGCAGCTCCCCTCCCCTCCCTGTTACAGACACAGTAAATGATCTCGCTCTTCTGCATCAGATCCTGGGCACTTCCTCTGACACCCACACCACAGCATCCCCCCCCTCATCCCCCACCCCCCCCCACACACACACCCACTGCTGCTCACGTTGGATCTGCATCTATCACCAGCCCTGGTGATGCCCACCCAGCAGGGCTGTGGAGAGCTGGAGAGCCGCCAGCATCGAGAGCGCACCTCGCCCTGGGGCTCTGCTAATATCCATGGCCCCACCAGTCATACCCAGAGATGAAGGGCCCCCATTTTCAAGTGACTCAGACTCACCCTTCCTTCCTCAGGAAAACCTGTGATCAGATAAAGCCATCAAACTATCTGGGTAAGAATAAACAAGCTCGCATCTGCACGGATGCAGGCTATACCCCTTCTAACCCCTCACAGAAAGAGGAGGCAACGTCTCTGCTGCCTTAACCCTGTCCTCAGGAGAGGCACCTCCAGCCCCAGGCAGAGAAGCAGGGCGAGCTGGGGCGAGGGCAAGGCTGGGAGCTGCTCTCCTGGTGTAACTGTCCTTGCTGGAGGTTGGGAGAATCAATTCCCAGCCGGCATCTCTCCATCCTCTCTTCTCCCACTGAGCTGTGCTGCACCAGTGAGAAATGCCTGGGGAAAGGGAAGGTGCCCCTGAGGGTGAGCAGAGGAGGAGCAAAGGGGGCTGTATGGGTAGAGGAGGAAGAGAGAGGGAGGAAAACGTTTAGAAAACCGTGTAACTGCTACCAGATGGGCAGCTGCCCCCGCCAAGGTGACGTGCTGGCAGGCGGAGGGGCTGGCGAGGAAAAGAGCAAAGGAAGGTGTGAAGATTTCCCTGCAGATTAAAGCAAAACCACCCAGCGCCTGCTGCTCGCTACCCCAAGCCTGAGCAGGGAAACAGGAGCGGCTCTGGGCTTTGCTTGCACCTCCTGAAGGTCCTGGTCTGGTAGAGGCAGGACCTGCCCAGCATCCCGCCTGCCTCAGCCCTGCCCGTGCCTATGGGATGCCCCAGGGCTCCTGGCTAAGGTGTTCCCACCCTACCTGGGGGTCTGCGTGACTCTGTGGGGGACCAGGACCCCAAATCTGCACAGGCATCTTTGCCCCCCTCACCCCAAAAAACCCTCAGAGGCTGGAGATGAAGGAGGCTGGTGCAAGGCGGTGGCTGCAGGCGCCGAGGGAGGTTACAGCAGCAGCTCCAGCACTGCCTTCTCCAGGAAAAGCAAGGATGGAGCAGGATGTGACCCAGGCATGTAGAGGGGGAGGCACTTCAGGGATGCTTCAGCTGGTGCTGGGTCCAGCAGCTGAGCGCAGGAGTTGAAGCTCAGGAAGGGTCAGGCACTGGAGTGGCAATGCAGGGAGCTCCCACGGGAGCAGCAGAAGCGAGTGGGATGGGTTTAGGAAAGCTAAGGAGAGAGCAGGGGAGGTTTTGGAGGGGTTTTGAACCACTCAACCCAGGGGGAAAGGACAGAAAGAAGGTGTCCATCTTCTTTGCTCGCTCCCCTGTGCTGGTCCCCAGTGAGTGGGGGCTCTCCCAGGCTTCAGGGGCGGTGGTGTTTCTGGCTCTTCTTCCCATCCCATGGTTGAAATGGGGTCAGATGGGGTGGCCGGGCAAGAAGGCTCCTGCATGGGGCTGAGCACATGCAGGGGATGAAGGGGAGCGGAGGGGAGGCTGAACTCCTCACTGCTGGTGCCTGGGGGACATGGGGCCCTGGTCCCATGATCCCCTCCAGACTGATACCCCTTGGCCGTGGTCCCTGGGCGACGCTGGGCTCTGCCCGTGCCCTGCCCGCCCGGCTGTCCATGAGAGCCAGGAGAAGAGGAAACATCTTCCCCAGGCCAACCGGTTGGCTGGGGGAGGGATTTTCCGCCGTGTGCTCCGGGGGCAGCCAGGCCCCGCTCAGGTGCTGGATCTCCCTGGCTGTAATTTCATCCCGGGGCTCCTGTGACGGCTCCGGCCCAGCGGCACGAGGGAAGTGACCGGGGCGCAGGTCCCAGCCCTGGCCCGGAGCTGCATCCGCCCGCTGTTTCCACCCCAGCCTTATCTGGCAGCTCCCCCCCCTGACTCCCCATTTTCCTCTTCTCCCCTCCTTCCCACACCCCACCCCGCACACCCGGCAGCGCTTCCTGCAGCAGGGCGAGGGGCTGCGGGGCGCCCGGTGGGACCCCTCCCTGCCGCCCCTGGCTCTGCCCAGATAGGAAATCCTGCGGGAGCCGAGGGCTGGGAACAGCAGCCGAGCTCTCCTCGGGGTTGGGCAGCACCAGGAGTTTGGCTACAGGTCCCTCCAGGCAGCTCCAGGCAGAGCGGGGAAAGTCGGGGTGAGCAAGGAGAAACCCAAGTGGAAGGCACGGAGGTGCCCAGGGTGGACACCCGTCCCTTACACACCAACACGAGGGGGGTTTGCACTTAAATGAGCCACTTTCCCAGCAGGAAGGGTGGGAGGAGAGGGCAGCTGTGGGCATGGCAGCAGGAAAATGCTGCCCACCGAGATGTTTGGCCACCAGCAGGACCCCAGCAGCTCCCAGGTCTGTAGGAACCAAGCACCATCCATGAGCACCAAGCTGAATGGCTGGGTGATGCTCAACACCATGAACTGCCTTTGAGCAGCTTCTACAATAAACTCATTTATTGATGGCCTCATGGCTCCTCGTGACAAGGGATTTAATATAAATTCAAGTATTGTGCAAAATGCTGCTGATTTACTTAAAAGCATTCTGTGGGTGTTTTGCCAGGCTCTTCCTCATTTCTCCTGTTATTATTTTAGAACAGGAAGCAACCCCAGAGACCTACCTCTACCCCCCAGCTCAGCTCCAGGCATATGGGACCCCAAAATTCACATTGGAGGTAAAAACTAAAAGGATGCACCAGAGAAGGAGCAAAATGCAGGCGAGCTCTCCATCCCTGCTGAGCCTGGGGTGATGGAGCTGGCTGGACTGTGCCCACTGTCAGCACCAGCTCTGCACAGAGAGCAAAACTTGGCTTAACCACGTTTAACCCAGCTAAACCCCAAACGTGGCCTGGATCGTTAGGCAAACTACCAGTTCCCTGCCTAAACCTCAAACCACACTCCCCAGACTTCAGCAGTCCCACAGATTTTCCCTGGTGCTTCTGCCTTTCCCAAGCACAGCTCCGTTGCACGCAGGATTCAGATTGTGTGAACAAAGGACTCGTGAGCCGCCCTACAACTGCTTTGGGTGGCCAGGAACAACACAGTTGCTGCAAACAGGGGGTTACACTTCAAGTAAACCTCATGTAAATGCTGAGTAGCTGGAGGTGCTGTAGCAAAAGGGCTCAATCTTTACCATGAGACAGATCAGCCTTTGAAGGATGCCGGTGTTATGGGCACGTCCCCATTTGTGTCTGCTGAGAAGAGAAATGGGTTTGGCTGTTTCTAAGGGGCTGGTGTGAGCCCCTGGGTAATGGCCAGGAAAGGCTGCAGGCGTGAAGGACGGTGATACTGGAGGAGGAAGCATCAGGATGTATTCTAAGCGTGGCAGCGTTGTGCTGCTGGCCTCAGGAGAGAGCACAGCCCAGGCAGGGGTTCTTCCTGGGTGTGGAGAGGGGAATGTCAGCACAGAGCTGCAGAAGGAGATGGGGTTAGAGAACATCATCCCCAGCACAGGGCTGCAGAAGGAGATGGGGTTAGAGAACATCATCCCAAACACAGAGCAGGGAGCTGCTCTGGATCCACAGCTGGGAAAGGAGGGAACCTGTTAGAGGGACAAAGTGCCAGAGCACTGCAATATGAAACGCAGCAGAAAGCACCCCTGAGGAGAGCCCAAGCTCACAAAAGGGAAAGCAGAGATCCTTTATGGCAGGAGGAGGGCCATGTTGGTGTAGCAGGAAGAGATCGGCTTGAGCCTGGACTGGCTTGAGCCTGGATCAGCAGGTTCTGGGTGGGAATGAAAGGGGCCCAGGTTGGCTCTAGGCTCCCAATGGGGTCTGCAGAAACCAGTTCGGCTGCTGCTGGGCACCCCAGGGAGGAGAGCAGGCAAGAGACCAGACAGCACCGTGGCAGCAAGGCAGGGACCAGGGGGATGGAGCGGCCAGGAGAAGGTCTGGGGACAGAATTTGCTGCTGTCCCCCCCTTACAAACACTCCTGCACCCCTCCATGCCATGGCCCCATCACCTTTCAACCCTACTATGATCTACAGCCTTGGGTGAGCCTAAAAGAACACCCCAGAGCTGAACTCAGCCAAGCCCTGAGGAGCTGGAAGTGGGGACTGCATTTGGCAGCCTGGACTCTGCTCCACTTGAGAGGCTTTGAAAGGGAATGTATTTTTGGAGCATTAAAGATCAACTGTTTCTGCCTGTGGCCAATCCCTTTCAAGAGCAGCAGCACCAAAGGAGGTCAGTGGGATGCGGCTGGTCAAATATTTTGTCCATGAACATCATCTCTCACCCCCTCAAGTATTTACAGACCTGAGAGCATTTCCTGCTGTTCCCCGACGAGGAATATTTGGTGTCCCTGCTCTCCCTTGCAGGATGGTGCTGTGCATCCCTGGACACGAAGGGCCAACCCCAGCACTGCCCTGAAAACAAAAGCTAAGGCAGCACGAAGTGTTTAGTCACACAAATGGCTGAATTTGTGTGGATTTGCCCATCAGGCAGTGAAACAGTAGCACACGATAAGGAGAAAAAACTATGTGGGGTGTGTGGAGGGGGTGGTGGTGGTGAGATGGGGTGGAAAGAGGGAGTTTTATTCTCCTGGGGGTTTTTTTGCAATCTTCATTCACCATATTTAGTAGGCTTGTGACTTGCCCTTGCTAGCTCATGGAGAATTCCCCCAAGTGTTTACTCCCACAGCCCAGCAAATGCTTCAATACACATCATGGAAAAAATACAATCGACATCTTCACTCCCACAAGAGAAGGAATTCTGACTTACCCGGCGCAGACCGGGAGTATGTGCCTTCCAGAGAGACAAACACAGCTCCATTAGCTCGCCTCAGATGTGGTTTACTCCTCAAATGACCTGGTCAGGGCTGCACACCACCTCCCTCCCTTCCTTCACCCAAAGAACTGCCTGACCTTTGATCGGAGCAATAGGGACAGGAATGTGGGTCCTTTAACCCTTTCCTCCAGCATCAGCAGAGTGCTCTCCACATGTGGCTGACAAAGCTGGTGGTCTCAGGACTTTCAGGGATCCAGAGCTGCTGTGAGGGGTGGGAGCAGAGCCCTCCAAAGCAGCTTTCTTCCTGCTGTAGTGAGGGAAGAACAGGCTTTGGTGGGGGAGATCCACGTCTACCAGGTGCAGAAGGTGGAAACCAAACGCGGATGGATCGCTGCGGGCAGAGCTCACAGATCAGAGACCCCTCAGGAGTTATTATTTTTGCACCTCTATTTTGGAGCACACAACTTCCACAGGGGAGAACCTGGGTAATTAGACCCCTGGGGTTTTCTCAGCGTGGTGCCAAACCGGCCCCACCACGAGGGTGTGCAAGGAGTCACTGCAACTCACCAAGAGCAGAATCTCCCACAGGAGGGTTGAGTACGAGGTAGAGCAGAGCTGGAGAGAGGAGTGGGGATGAGGATGCCTCAGAATTACAGCAGATTTTGCAAATGGGATGTGGTGTGAAGGCTGCAGCCCAGGCAGGTTTCCTCTGCCGCTGTTCCCGGGTCTGCTCCCACCTTACCCTGGCACAGGGGAGCGCAGGAGGATGCTGCACATGAGAGCTGGTTTGTCAGCACCAGGAAGGTCTCTGAGGTGGTCTCAGGAGCGATCCCAGAGGTGCAGGGATGCTGAGCAGGTGGCAGCATTCAGTGACATGTGCCCAACTCCTCGTGTGCTTAATGTGCCACCAGTGACAGTGGTGAGGTGCCAAACACTGGCCCGTGGCTGGGGGTACCAGCGCCCATGTGCTCTTTGTGAAGAACACAAAGCAGCACCTTGGGGTGAGCCCGAGCACTCCAGTGCTACAGGAACTGACTCTTACCTGTTTCCCCAGCAGCTAAAAGCTCTTCAGCTGTGGGACTGAAGTCCTCACCTCCGGCAGTCTCTGCCTGGTGCGGTGGTGTGTGACAGGACAGCAACTCGGGCTGGAAACAGGGCTCTTTAATCCCTGACAGGTCTCAGAAGAGGTGCCTCCTTACACTCTTAACCCCTCCTTTGCACGCCCCCTTTGTGGTGCTTTGCACACCAGCGATCACCCCAACAGCCCCGATTTTTCCTCCTGCTCATCTTCCCCTCCTATTCCCATCCCTTTTTTTGGCCACACACACTTCCTCTCTTTCTCTCCTTCTTTATAAGGAGAAACCACCTTTCTTCTAAGGACAGGCTGACCATTTGCAGCCTCCCCCTACAACACAACGCAGCCTTCTAATTCAAGAGGGAGAGAGGTGGTTGGCAAAAGGACACGAAGCCTTTGCGGGGCTCCTGAAATCCTTTGTGCAGAAAAGCTTTGGGAAACTCAGCCTGCTGCCACCCTCCCCCTTCTTGGAGAGCATTCCCCAGGGCAGTGCCCAGGCTGCAGCTGCTGCTGCTCTGGGGGAGTCAGCCCAGCCCGACACACAAATAAGTCCTACATAAATAAATACTTTCTTCCAACAAAGACCTGAGGAAGAAACCCCGGGGTAGGAGGAGGAGGAGGAGGGAAGGTACACACAGAACCCCAGGTGCTCTGGGATTACCGGGGGAGCTCGGTCACGCAGAGGAGTGAGGAGAGGCAGGAGGGGGTATGACTGCAACCAGGCGTGGTATATAGATTTTAGGCAAAAGAAGATACATCACCCTTGGCAATCAGCCCCCTCTAACCTTCAGGTTTCAGCATGGAGCCTAAAGAAGAGCGAGGCTTAAAGCACAGGAGGCTTTAGCACCCGCAGGGGATAGCTTCCCACGAAGACCAGCTCGAGCATTTAGGGGGGAAAAGGGATTTTTGGCTGTTTGGTTGTGGTGGTTTTTACCCACGGATGATAGGGGCTGGAAAACTGGAAAACACCTGTACAACGAGGCAAACACAGGGGGATTGCATGTGCAGGAAGAGCAGGTGGCAGAGGGAAACCCACCCTGGTGATGATTTCGTGTTGCTCCAGCCTAAAAAAATTTGTGTCCTTCGTTGCATTTAACAGGCAACTCCTGCAAAGTCTTCATTTGCATTTTAATGGGGCTCTTTCTAGGAAGGTGCTGCTTGGACTCTGTCGCAATAGAAAATAAAGAGGTAATTAAAACCACGCTGGAGCTAAAAAGACATTTCCTTTTCATTAATCAGGTTTATTTACAGCCTTTTCAAAATTGAAGGTATTTAGGGGACGTAGGAGGAAACGGGGGGTGGGTGGGATAGGAAAACCCATGACGGAACGAGTGTTTGCTTAAATCACAGGCTGAAAGGTAGAAAACACGCTTGTGTGAGGGGGCATCCCAGAGATGAAAAGCACCTTGTAGAAAGGCATTTGAATACAGAGCGGGCATAAAAGGCGACTCCCAAGGCTTCAACAATACATCTGCCTACTTGAAAAGCCAGAGATGAAGGAAAATACACAGGATAAGGGAAAGGAAACCGCGGAGGAGGGAATTTTGAAACCACTCGCACTCAATTCGCCAGCACACCTAAGGCAGCTCAGGCTGCACAACAAACGGCCAACCCGAGCCGCTGGGATGTGTATTTCCCCGATTCGGGGCACGATCACAGCACCCAACCGTCGCTAACCACTTTGCAAACATTTTATCAGCCGGACCAGCTCCTCCTTTCCCCACCCAGCGAACGCAGGGATTTCAGGAGCGATTCCCTCGCTCGCCGCAGCTACCGCGGGGTCGGCGTCGAGCCCCTCCGCGCTCCAGACCTATCCTGTCCTGTTAAGCTCTGTCCTTTGAAATATAGGGCAGTTTCTGTCAGATCCTTCAGCGCGACAGTCGAAAGGGCAGAATCCTGCCCTTTGTTGCCACCAGAGGTTTTCTCATCGCCAGATCTGAGGGCTGAGGAGCTGTGATCTCCGCCGGGCGCTCATCCCCCAGACCTCCAGCCACGCTCTCCGGCCATTAAGCCGGGCCAGCGCTCCGCTGCCCGGGCAGGTCGGGGGGCTCTGAAGTCCGCAGGGCCGCTCGTCTTTTATTTTCCTCGCGCGAAACGCGGCTGATTTCTTAAAAGAGCAGAAAAGTGATTTATATCCCCCCCTCACCCCCCTTCCTTCCCCCCCCCCTCCCCGCCCCTCGCAAGGTGCTGAGGAGGCTGCAGCCGCAGCCCCGACAGCGGCCCGGCCCCGCCGGGACCACAGGATGCTGTGATGAGGGAACCGCTTGTCCTTCATCCCGCCTGCTCCTGGCCCCGGCCCGGGCGTGGCTGCCGGGCAGGCTGCGGTGGGGCCTGAGGGGATGCGGCCCGACGAGGGCAGGCAGCCGGCCGCGGCGCCTCAGCCTCTCCACAGCCAGGCAACACCTGCCGCCGCGGCGAGGGGACTCCTCCGAGGGGCCTATGGCGGGCGGCGGCCGGTCCGGAGAGGGACGGGAGGACCGTGGGGGGGGAGAAGAAGCGGGTGAGGGGTGAGGTGAGGGGGGGGGGGGGGGCGGCCGCTGCCCTCCGCCTCAGCGCTGTCACCGCCACGTCCCGGCGTGCCCCGCGCCGGAGAGCCCAGGCGCGCGCCCCCGCCCTCCCTCACTTCCGGTGTCCGGCAGTGGCAGAGCCGCCGGCGGCGCCCCCGCTCCCCCGGCGCAAGGAGACGAGGGGAGGGGGGGAGAGTGAAGGGGCGGGGCAAAGGGGGCGGAGCTTAAGGAGGCCCGTGCCCGCCGCCGCCCAATCAGCGGCCGCCCGTCAGGGAGAGGAGGCGGGGAGAGCGCCGGCACGCGCCGCCCGGCGCCACCCCTCGCCCGCCGCGGGCTCGCGCCCCGCGCGCCCGAGGGAGCGGCGGGAGCGCGCCCGGGCGCCCCCCCTCCTTCCACCACCCCCCCCCCCCGCCTCCCCCCTCCGCCGGCTTCTCCCCCCACCCCCCCCTCCTCCTCCGCCCTCCTCCCCCCTTCCCCTTCCCCTCCCCACCCGGGAGGAGAGGCACGGAGTGACCGACGGAGCCAGAGCTCCGGCCGCTCCGAGACCCCGCTCTCCTCCATGGGGCCCAGGTAAGCGCGCCGCCCCCCGCCCCCTGAGGCGAGCGGGGGGTCGCCATGGCCGCCCGCCCCCTGAGGCGGCAGCGGCGGGGCCGCCCCCATCCCTGCGGCCGCCCTGAGGCGAGGCGAGGCGGGCAGCGCTCCGGGGGTGGCGGGGAGCACACCCCCCCCCCCCCCCAACCGCCCCCCCTTCCCTCCCCTCCCCTCCAGCTCCGCCGCCTCGCTTATTATCACCGTTATTATCGCCCCCCCTTCCCCACCCCGCCACTCTCCTCCGCCTCGGGCAGAGCCCGGCGCGGGGGGAGCGGGGGCCGGTCGCTCCCTGCCCGCGGAGGGGGCACACGGTGCCTTCTTTGGGACGCGATGTCTTATTTGGTGTGGGTGGATGGCTTAACTTGGTAAGTGGCAGGGTTTAACCCCCCTCCCCCGGCCCTCCCCTCCCCTCGCTCCTCCGCCCGCCTCCCCCCACCCCACCCCCCCCCCCCACAACCCCCCCCACCCCCCCGTAACCTCCAAAAGGGGAATTTTCCAGCTGGTAATTTCTGCTGCGTCAACACCCAGCTCAAGGGAGAGGAGAAGAGACAAGGGGGCATTTTAACAGCAGCTCCACTTGCGAATAGCCAGGCTCAATCCCGGCTCCAGCATTAAAGCCCTTTCCGCCCCCTAAAAACCAGCATCCGTGCAAGTTGGACCAAGAGTTTGTCAGGAGTGTGGTTCAAAACTGCTTGGAAAAAGGGATGAGGTAATAATACTGGTGAAGCATGTTGTATTTCTCTTTCTGTCTGTCTCTCTCTCTCTCTTTTTCTCCCCCTCCTTTTTTTTTTTTTTTTCTTTTTTAAAGCCAGGCCTGTTTTGGGTTATTGTCTCCCCCTAAAGCCAGACATAGATCGCCTGGCCTTGCCTCCATTTTAATTGCAGGCTGAAATGGGGGAAGTGACCCTCTTTTAGAGAGGGGAGGGAAAAAAAATAAATCCCAACCCATTAAAAAACCCACCCAAAACCTTGAAAAAATAACGCTGTTCCTTTGGGGGGGGGGATATAGGTGATTTTTCCTGGGGCTGTAACAAGTGCAAAAGTGGCTGAAAATGTTTTCTGTCATGCTGGGAAACTAGTGAGGTGTCCTTCCCCCCCCCCCCCCCCCCTTTCCCCTGAAGAAAGTGTTTGTAGAATTTGGCTGAGGGGAGAAGGAGAGGTGCTGTGAAAGGTGCTGGTAAAAGAAGGGGTTGTGCTGCTGGATTGCCTTTGTGTCTCTGTAAATAGACATGTCAGTTCCCAAAGTAATACAAGTAGTGTCTGATAACTCAATCCCAGATGACAAATAGAGAATGGAGCAGATTTTCAGGACGGTAATAGTGGGAGGATTTCTCTTTTGAAACGGAGGAGGTAAAAAAAAAATCCCTGTTGGTACCTCCTGAGGAGGTTCTTCACCGGTGCCTTATTGTGGAGCTGAGCGTTTCAGGGGGGGAAACCTGGAGACACAACCCGATATTTATTTATTTTTACACCTGACAGGGCAAAGATAAACAAAGGAGAGTTTAACAGCTCTTTAATGAATTCCTCATGCTTTTTATTTTGCAATCTCAATGATTCATTTGGCAGGCTTTACAGGACCGGATTATTACCAGCATTGTTTAAAGCCATGCTAATTAGGAGATGTGTTTTGCAAACAGTGGTGTTGTAGGCACCTGTACCAAAGTTCTTGCCTGCATCCTAATTGCATCACTTGTATCATTTTTAGCGTTTAGTCACTGTGGTATAGATCTGGGTCTCAGTTCTTGAACTCGATCAAGTATTTATTGGGAGCGTGGATTCTCTGGGTATACAGAGCAGCTCTGCTCCTAATGCACTAAATGTATTTTCTCAAAAAAGGGGAGTATTTTTTTTTTTTCTTCTGTGGGGATTAGAAGGAAAAGGTGTGTTACCCAGGAAGCGTGAGAAAAATGTATTTTTGAGGAGGAAGCTGGATAGCTCTTCCACGTTTATCTTGCTTGAGCATTTTAGGTTTTTACAGCAGCTTCTAATTGGAAATAAAACCTGTCTTCCCCCTTCTCTCTAGCTTGTCTCTCTGTTTAAGTTTTATATTTTGAAATCCTCAGTGATGGGGAAAAAAAAAAAGGGTGGAGTGTATTATTAGTCACAATATTTTCAACATGTGGTGAGGAATTATTGCTTTAAGGTGTTTTTTGGGAGCTGGCAAGAAGTGGGGAGAGGAGGCTGCTCTATGGGCTGAAGGGAGAGCTAGGAAAGAGTATTTAGGGGAGCTCACAAATGCAGGTTCCTCAAAAAATGCTGTGTGGTTTGGTGTGCTGGTGGGATAACTGCAGCTGAAATAGAAAACTAGTCTTTTGTTTTTGATGCAGCCTGTCCAGGAGGGGGAAACTCAAGCACAGCTAAACTTCTCTTGCAGTTGTTTTCATAGCCTGTAGGTTAGCTTTGGTGTTACTCAGTCAATTTTAAGTGTGGTACCAAAAAAAAAACCCCAGGGTGTTCTGATAATCCTGAGGTGAGGTGTTTGTTCATGTGTGTTAAATGCTGCTTCGTTCTGGGGTGTGTAGCATTGAGCCCTTTGAAAACATGACCTGTACATGGGGTTCTTGGAGACAGAAGAAAATGGGCCACTTTCTCCCCGTGGTCTTTGTTTTCTGGGACAGTTGTACAACAGTGGAGATGTTCTTCACAAGAGGATTTTTCTTTTTTTTTATAACTGGAAGTGCTTAGAGGAAAACCAGTTTAGCAGCCCCCCCAACCCCCTTACCCCACCAGTCCTCTGTCAAAAGAAAAAATGCCTCATCTTTGAAAGATCTGTTTGCTGTTAATATTCCTTCCTTTCCCCTGGTAACATTCGTGTTGCTCTGAGGTTGAGCATATTCTTAAATTCATCTTTTTCTCTTCGCTTGTGTGGGTTTATTTATTTATTTATTTAGATAGATGGGGTTTTTTTTGAAGTTTCTCAGCAAAGTTTCCTGTCCTCCCAGCAGCCTAGCAGCAGGCTAACACCCAATCCAAACTGCTGTTGCTTGCTTTCAGAGCAGAATTATTTCATAAACAGCTCAACCTTTCCCAGGACATTTTTCCCTTAATGTTCTTGCCAGTTTTACTGGCAGCTCCAGAGCGCTCTGTAACCCTCTCTAAATTGGGAAAAGTGTTCATGGAGTCAGGGGGGTGTGTGTGTGGGGCTTCTCCTTGCTCCTGTGTGCTTAGTTTAATGGGCAAATGAAAGGGCAAAGAGAGGGCTTAGTTGAAGTCTCTGAAGGGCTACCTGCAGCTGTAATGGTTATCCCACATGTGCCTTGTAACCCCCAGGAGCCAGCAGTTTGTGTCCATTCCTGGCTGCCAGCGTTACCCTAGAAAATTCTGACACTGCACAGAAGGATTCATAAAACTCTGCTTGCGTTTTGCTCCTGACTTGGGACTGGCTCCTATATTTTTAGGTGTGTAGCTTACCTGTGCTTTATGTCCTTGATACTTGAAACTTAAAATGTATTAATAGTGAAAGGCAGCACGCTGTTGGGGCGGGCAGTAGATAGCAAGGGGTCATGTTAGGCAAGGACCTACCCTGGCTGTGAGAGAGAGGGAGGTATCTGGTCTGTGGGAAGTACTGCGATTTTACCCCTTGCCTGAGGATCTCTCTGAGCGTTTTTTTTATGATGGTTTGGTCAAGTACAATGACACTGTCAGGACTTTGGTGTTAAAATGTGTTGCTTCAGAAACTTAGCTTTCATTGCCTGCCTGGTGAAACCACAAGTCCTTCTTGAGGGCTTTTGGTTTCACTAGGTGATAATGTTTGCGTTACAGCCCCCTTAAACCCAGCCTCCAGTAGCTGCTTGTCTCAATTCCCTCCAGATCTTCAGCCCTTTAGGTGGGGTGAGAAATAAAAGCCTCTGTTGCTTCTCGCAGCCTTTCTTTCGCTTGAGGTGCAAGAGGAAAGAATCTCAACTTCCCTAAACAGTTTGAGAGTGTTCTGTTTGTGCTGCCACGGTGTATTTGGGGGGCACAGTGGTGTCCAGGCTGGGTAGCTGCTCGATCGAACGTGCCGGCGTCGTAACTGCTTTTCCTCTTCTGTGAAACAGGGCTCTGGGGGTTTACTCAGCTCTTTCAAAACACTTTCAAATATACTGATGAAGAGCCATAGCTGTGCTAAAATTGCTGCTTCTTCATAAACACGAGCTAGTGTGAAGCACTTGCTGAATATCCCACGACACTCAGTGGAGTTTGGGAGGCTCCTGGGTGGGGTTTTCTGTCCCTTACCAAGTTGGCTGTGGCGCAGTTGCTTCCTGAACACTTGCTTTAACTTTCTTTCATCCCCATATATTTAAGAAACACCACTTTATGCTTTGAATGCTGTGAAAATGTTGGTTTTGAATACCTTCCGAGTGCTGCTCAGGCAGCATGAGATCCTTGACAGTAATTCTAATGAGATGGAAACGCGTTCCACTCTGCGGTGTTCTGTTGCGCGTAGGGAAGGATGCAGGAGTGCACTGGAACCAGGTGCTCAGCTGTGGAGAGGAGCAGTAGCTTTGCTGAAAGGTAACGAACGGGTAGATGCCATGTTTGAGCTGAAATTCACCTTTTTGTCATGCTTTTTTGGGGATGTGGCTTGCTGTTATTGTGCAGTGGTGATCCCTTCTGC